>NW_027468865.1:0-218824 GCF_046254945.1 Alosa pseudoharengus | reverse complement strand
AATTGGTCTGATTTTTTTTAGTACTTTTCAGTTTTTCTTAGTTTTCACATAAGGTCCGGGGTCAGGACAAAAGACAGATTTTTGACAAATTTCAAAATCTGTCAGATATTGTCCAAATCATTTTTTATTTCATTTCTAGACATGTGAAATGCATGAACTAGGGCAAAAAAAGTGAAAAAAAATTGGTCTGATTTTTTTTAGTACTTTTCAGTTTTTCTTAGTTTTCACATAAGGTCCGGGGTCAGGACAAAATACAGATTTCTGACAAATTTCAAAATCTGTCAGATATTGTCCAAATCATTTTTTATTTAATTTCTAGACATGTGAAATGCATGAACTAGGGCAAAAAAGTGTAAAAAAATTGGTTTGATTTTTTTTAGTACCTTTAAGTTTTTCTTAGTTTTCACATAAGGTCCGGGGTCAGGACAGAAGACAGATTTTTGACAAATTTCAAAATATGCCAGATATTGTCCAAATTATTTTTTATTTCACTTCTAGACATGTGAAATGCATGAAATAGGGCAAGAAAGTGTGAAAAAATTGGTCTGATTTTTTTTAGTACCTTTCAGTTTTTCTTAGTTTTCACATAAGGTCTGGGGTCAGGACAAAAGACAGATTTTTGACAAATTTCAAAATATGTCAGATATTGTCCAAATTATTTTTTATTTCACGTCTAAACATGTGAAATGCATGAACTAGTGCAAAAAAGTGTAACAAAATTGATTTGATTTTTTCTTAGTACTTTTCAGTTTTTCTTAGTTTTCACATAAGGTCCGGGGTCAGGACAAAAGACAGATTTTTGACAAATTTCAAAATCTGTCAGATATTGTCCAAATCATTTTTTATTTCACTTCTAGACATGTGAAATGCATGAACTAGGGCAAAAAAGTGTAAAAAAATTGGTTTGATTTTTTTAGTACCTTTCAGTTTTTCTTAGTTTTCACATAAGGTCCGGGGTCAGGACAAAAGACAGATTTTTGACAAATTTCAAAATCTGTCAGATATTGTCCAAATTATTTTTTATTTCACTTCTAGACATGTGAAATGCATGAACTAGGGCAAAAAAAGTTAAAAAAAATTGGTCTGATTTTTTTTAGTACTTTTCAGTTTTTCTTAGTTTTCACATAAGGTCCGGGGTCAGGACAGAAGACAGATTTTTGACAAATTTCAAAATATGCCAGATATTGTCCAAATTATTTTTTATTTCACGTCTAGACATGTGAAATGCATGAACTAGGGCAAAAAAGTGTAAAAAAATTGGTTTGATTTTTTTTAGTACCTTGCAGTTTTTCTTAGTTTTCACATAAGGTCCGGGGTCAGGACAAAAGACAGATTTTTGACAAATTTCAAAATATGTCAGATATTGTCCAAATTATTTTTTATTTCACGTCTAGACATGTGAAATGCATGAACTAGGGCAAAAAAGTGTAAAAAAATTGGTTTGATTTTTTTTAGTACCTTTCAGTTTTTCTTAGTTTTCACATAAGGTCCGGGGTCAGGATAAAAGACAGATTTTTGACAAATTTCAAAATCTCTCAGATATTGTCCAAATCATTTTTTATTTCACTTCTAGACATGTGAAATGCATGAACTAGTGCAAAAAAGTGTAAAAATATTGGTTTGATTTTTTTTAGTACCTTTCAGTTTTTCTTAGTTTTCACATAAGGTCCGGGGTCAGGACAAAAGACAGATTTTTGACAAATTTCAAAATCTGTCAGATATTGTCCAAATCATTTTTTATTTCATTTCTAGACATGTGAAATGCATGAACTAGGGCAAAAAAAGTGAAAAAAAATTGGTCTGATTTTTTTTAGTACTTTTCAGTTTTTCTTAGTTTTCACATAAGGTCCGGGGTCAGGACAAAAGACAGATTTTTGACAAATTTCAAAATCTGTCAGATATTGTCCAAATCATTTTTTATTTCATTTCTAGACATGTGAAATGCATGAACTAGGGCAAAAAAAGTGAAAAAAAATTGGTCTGATTTTTTTTAGTACTTTTCAGTTTTTCTTAGTTTTCACATAAGGTCCGGGGTCAGGACAAAATACAGATTTCTGACAAATTTCAAAATCTGTCAGATATTGTCCAAATCATTTTTTATTTAATTTCTAGACATGTGAAATGCATGACCTAGGGCAAGAAAGTGTGAAAAAATTGGTTTGATTTTTTTTTAGTACCTTGCAGTTTTTCTTAGTTTTCACATAAGGTCCGGGGTCAGGACAAAAGACAGATTTTTGACAAATTTCAAAATATGTCAGATATTGTCCAAATCATTTTTTATTTCACTTCTAGACATGTGAAATGCATGAACTAGGGCAAAAAAGTGTAAAAAAATTGGTTTGATTTTTTTTTAGTACCTTGCAGTTTTTCTTAGTTTTCACATAAGGTCCGGGGTCAGGACAAAAGACAGAATTTTGACAAATTTCAAAATATGTCAGATATTGTCCAAATCATTTTTTATTTCACTTATAGACATGTGAAATGCATGAACTAGGGCAAAAAAGTGTAAAAAAATTGGTTTGATTTTTTTTAGTACCTTTAAGTTTTTCTTAGTTTTCACATAAGGTCCGGGGTCAGGACAGAAGACAGATTTTTGACAAATTTCAAAATATGCCAGATATTGTCCAAATTATTTTTTATTTCACTTCTAGACATGTGAAATGCATGAAATAGGGCAAACAAAGTTAAAAAAAATTGGTCTGATTTTTTTTAGTACCTTTCAGTTTTTCTTAGTTTTCACATAAGGTCTGGGGTCAGGACAAAAGACAGATTTTTGACAAATTTCAAAATATGTCAGATATTGTCCAAATTATTTTTTATTTCACGTCTAAACATGTGAAATGCATGAACTAGTGCAAAAAAGTGTAACAAAATTGATTTGATTTTTTTTTAGTACTTTTCAGTTTTTCTTAGTTTTCACATAAGGTCCGGGGTCAGGACAAAAGACAGATTTTTGACAAATTTCAAAATCTGTCAGATATTGTCCAAATCATTTTTTATTTCACTTCTAGACATGTGAAATGCATGAACTAGTGCAAAAAAGTGTAAAATATTGGTTTGATTTTTTTTAGTACCTTTCAGTTTTTCTTAGTTTTCACATAAGGTCCGGGGTCAGGACAAAAGACAGATTTTTGACAAATTTCAAAATCTGTCAGATATTGTCCAAATCATTTTTTATTTCATTTCTAGACATGTGAAATGCATGAACTAGGGCAAAAAAAGTGAAAAAAAATTGGTCTGATTTTTTTTAGTACTTTTCAGTTTTTCTTAGTTTTCACATAAGGTCCGGGGTCAGGACAAAATACAGATTTCTGACAAATTTCAAAATCTGTCAGATATTGTCCAAATCATTTTTTATTTCATTTCTAGACATGTGAAATGCATGAACTAGGGCAAAAAAAGTGAAAAAAAATTGGTCTGATTTTTTTTAGTACTTTTCAGTTTTTCTTAGTTTTCACATAAGGTCCGGGGTCAGGACAAAATACAGATTTCTGACAAATTTCAAAATCTGTCAGATATTGTCCAAATCATTTTTTATTTAATTTCTAGACATGTGAAATGCATGAACTAGGGCAAAAAAGTGTAAAAAAATTGGTTTGATTTTTTTTAGTACCTTTAAGTTTTTCTTAGTTTTCACATAAGGTCCGGGGTCAGGACAGAAGACAGATTTTTGACAAATTTCAAAATATGCCAGATATTGTCCAAATTATTTTTTATTTCACTTCTAGACATGTGAAATGCATGAAATAGGGCAAAAAAAGTTAAAAAAAATTGGTCTGATTTTTTTTAGTACCTTTCAGTTTTTCTTAGTTTTCACATAAGGTCTGGGGTCAGGACAAAAGACAGATTTTTGACAAATTTCAAAATATGTCAGATATTGTCCAAATTATTTTTTATTTCACGTCTAAACATGTGAAATGCATGAACTAGTGCAAAAAAGTGTAACAAAATTGATTTGATTTTTTTTTAGTACTTTTCAGTTTTTCTTAGTTTTCACATAAGGTCCGGGGTCAGGACAAAAGACAGATTTTTGACAAATTTCAAAATCTGTCAGATATTGTCCAAATCATTTTTTATTTCACTTCTAGACATGTGAAATGCATGAACTAGGGCAAAAAAGTGTAAAAAAATTGGTTTGATTTTTTTAGTACCTTTCAGTTTTTCTTAGTTTTCACATAAGGTCCGGGGTCAGGACAAAAGACAGATTTTTGACAAATTTCAAAATCTGTCAGATATTGTCCAAATTATTTTTTATTTCACTTCTAGACATGTGAAATGCATGAACTAGGGCAAAAAAAGTTAAAAAAAATTGGTCTGATTTTTTTTAGTACTTTTCAGTTTTTCTTAGTTTTCACATAAGGTCCGGGGTCAGGACAGAAGACAGATTTTTGACAAATTTCAAAATATGCCAGATATTGTCCAAATTATTTTTTATTTCACGTCTAGACATGTGAAATGCATGAACTAGGGCAAAAAAGTGTAAAAAAATTGGTTTGATTTTTTTTAGTACCTTGCAGTTTTTCTTAGTTTTCACATAAGGTCCGGGGTCAGGACAAAAGACAGATTTTTGACAAATTTCAAAATATGTCAGATATTGTCCAAATTATTTTTTATTTCACGTCTAGACATGTGAAATGCATGAACTAGGGCAAAAAAGTGTAAAAAAATTGGTTTGATTTTTTTTAGTACCTTTCAGTTTTTCTTAGTTTTCACATAAGGTCCGGGGTCAGGATAAAAGACAGATTTTTGACAAATTTCAAAATCTCTCAGATATTGTCCAAATCATTTTTTATTTCACTTCTAGACATGTGAAATGCATGAACTAGTGCAAAAAAGTGTAAAAATATTGGTTTGATTTTTTTTAGTACCTTTCAGTTTTTCTTAGTTTTCACATAAGGTCCGGGGTCAGGACAAAAGACAGATTTTTGACAAATTTCAAAATCTGTCAGATATTGTCCAAATCATTTTTTATTTCATTTCTAGACATGTGAAATGCATGAACTAGGGCAAAAAAAGTGAAAAAAAATTGGTCTGATTTTTTTTAGTACTTTTCAGTTTTTCTTAGTTTTCACATAAGGTCCGGGGTCAGGACAAAAGACAGATTTTTGACAAATTTCAAAATCTGTCAGATATTGTCCAAATCATTTTTTATTTCATTTCTAGACATGTGAAATGCATGAACTAGGGCAAAAAAAGTGAAAAAAAATTGGTCTGATTTTTTTTAGTACTTTTCAGTTTTTCTTAGTTTTCACATAAGGTCCGGGGTCAGGACAAAATACAGATTTCTGACAAATTTCAAAATCTGTCAGATATTGTCCAAATCATTTTTTATTTAATTTCTAGACATGTGAAATGCATGACCTAGGGCAAGAAAGTGTGAAAAAATTGGTTTGATTTTTTTTTAGTACCTTGCAGTTTTTCTTAGTTTTCACATAAGGTCCGGGGTCAGGACAAAAGACAGAATTTTGACAAATTTCAAAATATGTCAGATATTGTCCAAATCATTTTTTATTTCACTTATAGACATGTGAAATGCATGAACTAGGGCAAAAAAGTGTAAAAAAATTGGTTTGATTTTTTTTAGTACCTTTAAGTTTTTCTTAGTTTTCACATAAGGTCCGGGGTCAGGACAGAAGACAGATTTTTGACAAATTTCAAAATATGCCAGATATTGTCCAAATTATTTTTTATTTCACTTCTAGACATGTGAAATGCATGAAATAGGGCAAAAAAAGTTTAAAAAAATTGGTCTGATTTTTTTTAGTACCTTTCAGTTTTTCTTAGTTTTCACATAAGGTCTGGGGTCAGGACAAAAGACAGATTTTTGACAAATTTCAAAATATGTCAGATATTGTCCAAATTATTTTTTATTTCACGTCTAAACATGTGAAATGCATGAACTAGTGCAAAAAAGTGTAACAAAATTGATTTGATTTTTTTTTAGTACTTTTCAGTTTTTCTTAGTTTTCACATAAGGTCCGGGGTCAGGACAAAAGACAGATTTTTGACAAATTTCAAAATCTGTCAGATATTGTCCAAATCATTTTTTATTTCACTTCTAGACATGTGAAATGCATGAACTAGGGCAAAAAAGTGTAAAAAAATTGGTTTGATTTTTTTAGTACCTTTCAGTTTTTCTTAGTTTTCACATAAGGTCCGGGGTCAGGACAAAAGACAGATTTTTGACAAATTTCAAAATATGTCAGATATTGTCCAAATTATTTTTTATTTCACGTCTAGACATGTGAAATGCATGAACTAGTGCAAAAAAGTGTAACAAAATTGGTTTGATTTTTTTTTAGTACTTTTCAGTTTTTCTTAGTTTTCACATAAGGTCCGGGGTCAGGACAAAAGACAGATTTTTGACAAATTTCAAAATCTGTCAGATATTGTCCAAATCATTTTTTATTTCACGTCTAGACATGTGAAATGCATGAACTAGGGCAAAAAAGTGTAAAAAAATTGGTTTGATTTTTTTAGTACCTTTCAGTTTTTCTTAGTTTTCACATAAGGTCCGGGGTCAGGACAAAAGACAGAATTTTGACAAATTTCAAAATATGTCAGATATTGTCCAAATCATTTTTTATTTCACTTCTAGACATGTGAAATGCATGAACTAGGGCAAAAAAGTGTAAAAAAATTGGTTTGATTTTTTTTAGTCCCTTGCAGTTTTTCTTAGTTTTCACATAAGGTCCGGGGTCAGGACAAAAGACAGAATTTTGACAAATTTCAAAATATGTCAGATATTGTCCAAATCATTTTTTATTTCACTTATAGACATGTGAAATGCATGAACTAGGGCAAAAAAGTGTAAAAAAATTGGTTTGATTTTTTTTTAGTCCCTTGCAGTTTTTCTTAGTTTTCACATAAGGTCCGGGGTCAGGACAAAAGATACAATTTTGACAAATTTCAAAATATGTCAGATATTGTCCAAATCATTTTTTATTTAATTTCTAGACATGTGAAATGCATGAACTAGTGCAAAAAAGTGTAACAAAATTCGTTTGATTTTTTTTAGTACTTTTCAGTTTTTCTTAGTTTTCACGTAAGGTCCGGGGTCAGGATAAAAGACAGATTTTTGACAAATTTCAAAATCTCTCAGATATTGTCCAAATCATTTTTTATTTCACTTCTAGACATGTGAAATGCATGAACTAGTGCAAAAAAGTGTAAAAATATTGGTTTGATTTTTTTTAGTACCTTTCAGTTTTTCTTAGTTTTCACATAAGGTCTGGGGTCAGGACAAAAGACAGATTTTTGACAAATTTCAAAATCTGTCAGATATTGTCCAAATCATTTTTTATTTCATTTCTAGACATGTGAAATGCATGAACTATGGCAAAAAAAGTAAAAAAAAATTGGTCTGATTTTTTTTAGTACCTTTCAGTTTTTCTTAGTTTTCACATAAGGTCTGGGGTCAGGACAAAAGACAGATTTTTGACAAATTTCAAAATATGTCAGTTATTGTCCAAATTATTTTTTATTTCACGTCTAGACATGTGAAATGCATGAACTAGTGCAAAAAAGTGTAACAAAATTGATTTGATTTTTTTTTAGTACTTTTCAGTTTTTCTTAGTTTTCACATAAGGTCCGGGGTCAGGACAAAAGACAGATTTTTGACAAATTTCAAAATATGTCAGATATTGTCCAAATTATTTTTTATTTCACGTCTAGACATGTGAAATGCATGAACTAGTGCAAAAAAGTGTAACAAAATTGGTTTGATTTTTTTTTAGTACTTTTCAGTTTTTCTTAGTTTTCACATAAGGTCCGGGGTCAGGACAAAAGACAGATTTTTGACAAATTTCAAAATATGTCAGATATTGTCCAAATTATTTTTTATTTCACGTCTAGACATGTGAAATGCATGAACTAGTGCAAAAAAGTGTAACAAAATTGGTTTGATTTTTTTTTAGTACTTTTCAGTTTTTCTTAGTTTTCACATAAGGTCCGGGGTCAGGACAAAAGACAGATTTTTGACAAATTTCAAAATCTGTCAGATATTGTCCAAATCATTTTTTATTTCACTTATAGACATGTGAAATGCATGAACTAGGGCAAAAAAGTGTAAAAAAATTGGTTTGATTTTTTTTAGTACCTTTAAGTTTTTCTTAGTTTTCACATAAGGTCCGGGGTCAGGACAAAAGACAGAATTTTGACAAATTTCAAAATATGTCAGATATTGTCCAAATCATTTTTTATTTCACTTATAGACATGTGAAATGCATGAACTAGGGCAAAAAAGTGTAAAAAAATTGGTTTGATTTTTTTTAGTACCTTTCAGTTTTTTTTAGTTTTCACATAAGGTCCGGGGTCAGGACAAAAGATAGATTTTTGACAAATTTCAAAATATGTCAGATATTGTCCAAATCATTTTTTATTTCATTTCTAGACATGTGAAATGCATGAACTAGGGCAAAAAAGTGTAAAAAAATTGGTTTGATTTTTTTTAGTACCTTTAAGTTTTTCTTAGTTTTCACATAAGGTCCGGGGTCAGGACAGAAGACAGATTTTTGACAAATTTCAAAATATGCCAGATATTGTCCAAATAATTTTTTATTTCACGTCTAGACATGTGAAATGCATGAACTAGTGCAAAAAAGTGTAACAAAATTGGTTTGATTTTTTTTTAGTACTTTTCAGTTTTTCTTAGTTTTCACATAAGGTCCGGGGTCAGGACAAAAGACAGATTTTTGACAAATTTCAAAATCTGTCAGATATTGTCCAAATCATTTTTTATTTCACGTCTAGACATGTGAAATGCATGAACTAGGGCAAAAAAGTGTAAAAAAATTGGTTTGATTTTTTTAGTACCTTTCAGTTTTTCTTAGTTTTCACATAAGGTCCGGGGTCAGGACAAAAGACAGAATTTTGACAAATTTCAAAATATGTCAGATATTGTCCAAATCATTTTTTATTTCACTTCTAGACATGTGAAATGCATGAACTAGGGCAAAAAAGTGTAAAAAAATTGGTTTGATTTTTTTTAGTCCCTTGCAGTTTTTCTTAGTTTTCACATAAGGTCCGGGGTCAGGACAAAAGACAGAATTTTGACAAATTTCAAAATATGTCAGATATTGTCCAAATCATTTTTTATTTCACTTATAGACATGTGAAATGCATGAACTAGGGCAAAAAAGTGTAAAAAAATTGGTTTGATTTTTTTTTAGTCCCTTGCAGTTTTTCTTAGTTTTCACATAAGGTCCAGGGTCAGGACAAAAGATACAATTTTGACAAATTTCAAAATATGTCAGATATTGTCCAAATCATTTTTTATTTAATTTCTAGACATGTGAAATGCATGAACTAGTGCAAAAAAGTGTAACAAAATTCGTTTGATTTTTTTTAGTACCTTTCAGTTTTTCTTAGTTTTCACATAAGGTCTGGGGTCAGGACAAAAGACAGATTTTTGACAAATTTCAAAATCTGTCAGATATTGTCCAAATCATTTTTTATTTCATTTCTAGACATGTGAAATGCATGAACTAGGGCAAAAAAAGTGAAAAAAAATTGGTCTGATTTTTTTTAGTACTTTTCAGTTTTTCTTAGTTTTCACATAAGGTCCGGGGTCAGGACAGAAGACAGATTTTTGACAAATTTCAAAATATGCCAGATATTGTCCAAATTATTTTTTATTTCACTTCTAGACATGTGAAATGCATGAACTAGGGCAAAAAAAGTAAAAAAAAATTGGTCTGATTTTTTTTAGTACCTTTCAGTTTTTCTTAGTTTTCACATAAGGTCTGGGGTCAGGACAAAAGACAGATTTTTGACAAATTTCAAAATATGTCAGATATTGTCCAAATTATTTTTTATTTCACGTCTAGACATGTGAAATGCATGAACTAGTGCAAAAAAGTGTAACAAAATTGGTTTGATTTTTTTTTAGTACTTTTCAGTTTTTCTTAGTTTTCACGTAAGGTCTGGGGTCAGGACAAAAGACAGATTTTTGACAAATTTCAAAATCTGTCAGATATTGTCCAAATCATTTTTTATTTCATTTCTAGACATGTGAAATGCATGAACTAGGGCAAAAAAAGTGAAAAAAAATTGGTCTGATTTTTTTTAGTACTTTTCAGTTTTTCTTAGTTTTCACATAAGGTCCGGGGTCAGGACAAAAGACAGATTTTTGTCAAATTTCAAAATCTGTCAGATATTGTCCAAATCATTTTTTATTACATTTCTAGACATGTGAAATGCATGAACTAGGGCAAAAAAAGTGAAAAAAAATTGGTCTGATTTTTTTTAGTACTTTTCAGTTTTTCTTAGTTTTCACATAAGGTCCGGGGTCAGGACAAAAGACAGAATTTTTACAAATTTCAAAATATGTCAGATATTGTCCAAATCATTTTTTATTTCACTTCTAGACATGTGAAATGCATGAACTAGGGCAAAAAAGTGTAAAAAAATTGGTTTGATTTTTTTTTAGTCCCTTGCAGTTTTTCTTAGTTTTCACATAAGGTCCGGGGTCAGGACAAAAGACAGAATTTTGACAAATTTCAAAATATGTCAGATATTGTCCAAATCATTTTTTATTTCACTTCTAGACATGTGAAATGCATGAACTAGGGCAAAAAAAGTGAAAAAAAATTGGTCTGATTTTTTTTAGTACTTTTCAGTTTTTCTTAGTTTTCACATAAGGTCCGGGGTCAGGACAAAAGACAGATTTTTGTCAAATTTCAAAATCTGTCAGATATTGTCCAAATCATTTTTTATTACATTTCTAGACATGTGAAATGCATGAACTAGGGCAAAAAAAGTGAAAAAAAATTGGTCTGATTTTTTTTAGTACTTTTCAGTTTTTCTTAGTTTTCACATAAGGTCCGGGGTCAGGACAGAAGACAGATTTTTGACAAATTTCAAAATATGCCAGATATTGTCCAAATTATTTTTTATTTCACTTCTAGACATGTGAAATGCATGAACTAGGGCAAAAAAAGTAAAAAAAAAATTGGTCTGATTTTTTTTAGTACTTTTCAGTTTTTCTTAGTTTTCACATAAGGTCCGGGGTCAGGACAAAAGACAGAATTTTTACAAATTTCAAAATATGTCAGATATTGTCCAAATCATTTTTTATTTCACTTCTAGACATGTGAAATGCATGAACTAGGGCAAAAAAGTGTAAAAAAATTGGTTTGATTTTTTTTTAGTCCCTTGCAGTTTTTCTTAGTTTTCACATAAGGTCCGGGGTCAGGACAAAAGACAGAATTTTGACAAATTTCAAAATATGTCAGATATTGTCCAAATCATTTTTTATTTCACTTCTAGACATGTGAAATGCATGAACTAGGGCAAAAAAGTGTAAAAAAATTGGTTTGATTTTTTTTAGTCCCTTGCAGTTTTTCTTAGTTTTCACATAAGGTCCGGGGTCAGGACAAAAGACAGAATTTTGACAAATTTCAAAATATGTCAGATATTGTCCAAATCATTTTTTTATTTCACTTATAGACATGTGAAATGCATGAACTAGGGCAAAAAAGTGTAAAAAAATTGGTTTGATTTTTTTTAGTACCTTTCAGTTTTTTTTAGTTTTCACATAAGGTCCGGGGTCAGGACAAAAGATAGATTTTTGACAAATTTCAAAATATGTCAGATATTGTCCAAATCATTTTTTATTTCACGTCTAGACATGTGAAATGCATGAACTAGTGCAAAAAAGTGTAACAAAATTGGTTTGATTTTTTTTTAGTACTTTTCAGTTTTTCTTAGTTTTCACATAAGGTCCGGGGTCAGGACAAAAGACAGATTTTTGACAAATTTCAAAATCTGTCAGATATTGTCCAAATCATTTTTTATTTAATTTCTAGACATGTGAAATGCATGAACTAGTGCAAAAAAGTGTAACAAAATTGGTTTGATTTTTTTTAGTACTTTTCAGTTTTTCTTAGTTTTCACATAAGGTCCGGGGTCAGGACAAAAGACAGATTTTTGTCAAATTTCAAAATCTGTCAGATATTGTCCAAATCATTTTTTATTTCATTTCTAGACATGTGAAATGCATGAACTAGGGCAAAAAAAGTGAAAAAAAATTGGTCTGATTTTTTTTAGTACTTTTCAGTTTTTCTTAGTTTTCACATAAGGTCCGGGGTCAGGACAAAATACAGATTTCTGACAAATTTCAAAATCTGTCAGATATTGTCCAAATCATTTTTTATTTAATTTCTAGACATGTGAAATGCATGACCTAGGGCAAGAAAGTGTGAAAAAATTGGTTTGATTTTTTTTTAGTACCTTGCAGTTTTTCTTAGTTTTCACATAAGGTCCGGGGTCAGGACAAAAGACAGAATTTTGACAAATTTCAAAATATGTCAGATATTGTCCAAATCATTTTTTTATTTCACTTATAGACATGTGAAATGCATGAACTAGGGCAAAAAAGTGTAAAAAAATTGGTTTGATTTTTTTTAGTACCTTTCAGTTTTTTTTAGTTTTCACATAAGGTCCGGGGTCAGGACAAAAGACAGAATTTTTACAAATTTCAAAATATGTCAGATATTGTCCAAATCATTTTTTATTTCACTTCTAGACATGTGAAATGCATGAACTAGGGCAAAAAAGTGTAACAAAATTGGTTTGATTTTTTTTTAGTCCCTTGCAGTTTTTCTTAGTTTTCACATAAGGTCCGGGGTCAGGACAAAAGACAGAATTTTGACAAATTTCAAAATATGTCAGATATTGTCCAAATCATTTTTTATTTCACTTCTAGACATGTGAAATGCATGAACTAGGGCAAAAAAGTGTAAAAAAATTGGTTTGATTTTTTTTAGTCCCTTGCAGTTTTTCTTAGTTTTCACATAAGGTCCGGGGTCAGGACAAAAGACAGAATTTTGACAAATTTCAAAATATGTCAGATATTGTCCAAATCATTTTTTATTTCACTTATAGACATGTGAAATGCATGAACTAGGGCAAAAAAGTGTAAAAAAATTGGTTTGATTTTTTTTTAGTACTTTTCAGTTTTTCTTAGTTTTCACATAAGGTCCGGGGTCAGGACAAAAGACAGATTTTTGACAAATTTCAAAATCTGTCAGATATTGTCCAAATCACTTTTTATTTCATTTCTAGACATGTGAAATGCATGAACTAGGGCAAAAAAAGTGAAAAAAAATTGGTCTTTTTTTTTTAGTACTTTTCAGTTTTTCTTAGTTTTCACATAAGGTCCGGGGTCAGGACAAAAGACAGATTTTTGACAAATTTCAAAATCTGTCAGATATTGTCCAAATCATTTTTTATTTCACTTCTAGACATGTGAAATGCATGAACTAGGGCAAAAAAGTGTAAAAAAATTGGTTTGATTTTTTTTTAGTACCTTGCAGTTTTTCTTAGTTTTCACATAAGGTCCGGGGTCAGGACAAAAGACAGATTTTTGACAAATTTCAAAATATGTCAGATATTGTCCAAATCATTTTTTATTTCACTTATAGACATGTGAAATGCATGAACTAGGGCAAAAAAGTGTAAAAAAATTTGTTTGATTTTTTTTAGTAC
This sequence comes from Alosa pseudoharengus, assembly GCF_046254945.1. Taxonomy (NCBI): domain Eukaryota; kingdom Metazoa; phylum Chordata; class Actinopteri; order Clupeiformes; family Clupeidae; genus Alosa; species Alosa pseudoharengus. The sequence continues at coordinate 205,335 of NW_027468865.1, read as the reverse complement.
CTTTCAGTTTTTTTTAGTTTTCACATAAGGTCCGGGGTCAGGACAAAAGACAGATTTTTGACAAATTTCAAAATATGTCAGATATTGTCCAAATCATTTTTTATTTCACTTCTAGACATGTGAAATGCATGAACTAGTGCAAAAAAGTGTAACAAAATTGGTTTGATTTTTTTTTAGTACTTTTCAGTTTTTCTTAGTTTTCACATAAGGTCCGGGGTCAGGATAAAAGACAGATTTTTGACAAATTTCAAAATCTCTCAGATATTGTCCAAATTATTTTTTATTTCACTTCTAGACATGTGAAATGCATGAACTAGGGCAAAAAAAGTGAAAAAAAATTGGTCTGATTTTTTTTAGTACTTTTCAGTTTTTCTTAGTTTTCACATAAGGTCCGGGGTCAGGACAAAAGACAGAATTTTGACAAATTTCAAAATATGTCAGATATTGTCCAAATAATTTTTTATTTCACTTATAGACATGTGAAATGCATGAACTAGGGCAAAAAAGTGTAAAAAAATTGGTTTGATTTTTTTTAGTACCTTTCAGTTTTTTTTAGTTTTCACATAAGGTCCGGGGTCAGGACAAAAGACAGATTTTTGACAAATTTCAAAATATGTCAGATATTGTCCAAATCATTTTTTATTTCACTTCTAGACATGTGAAATGCATGAACTAGGGCAAAAAAGTGTAAAAAAATTGGTTTGATTTTTTTTAGTACCTTTCAGTTTTTTTTAGTTTTCACATAAGGTCCGGGGTCAGGACAAAAGACAGATTTTTGACAAATTTCAAAATATGTCAGATATTGTCCAAATCATTTTTTATTTCACTTCTAGACATGTGAAATGCATGAACTAGGGCAAAAAAGTGTAAAAATATTGGTTTGATTTTTTTTAGTATCTTTCAGTTTTTCTTAGTTTTCACATAAGGTCTGGGGTCAGGACAAAAGACAGATTTTTGACAAATTTCAAAATCTGTCAGATATTGTCCAAATCATTTTTTATTTAATTTCTAGACATGTGAAATGCATGAACTAGGGCAAGAAAGTGTGAAAAAATTGGTTTGATTTTTTTTTAGTACCTTGCAGTTTTTCTTAGTTTTCACATAAGGTCCGGGGTCAGGACAAAAGACAGATTTTTGACAAATTTCAAAATATGTCAGATATTGTCCAAATCATTTTTTATTTCACGTCTAGACATGTGAAATGCATGAACTAGTGCAAAAAAGTGTAACAAAATTGGTTTGATTTTTTTTAGTACTTTTCAGTTTTTCTTAGTTTTCACATAAGGTCCGGGGTCAGGATAAAAGACAGATTTTTGACAAATTTCAAAATCTCTCAGATATTGTCCAAATTATTTTTTATTTCACTTCTAGACATGTGAAATGCATGAACTAGGGCAAAAAAAGTGAAAAAAAATTGGTCTGATTTTTTTTAGTACTTTTCAGTTTTTCTTAGTTTTCACATAAGGTCCGGGGTCAGGACAAAAGACAGATTTTTGACAAATTTCAAAATCTGTCAGATATTGTCCAAATCATTTTTTATTTCATTTCTAGACATGTGAAATGCATGAACTAGGGCAAAAAAAGTGAAAAAAAATTGGTCTGATTTTTTTTAGTACTTTTCAGTTTTTCTTAGTTTTCACATAAGGTCCGGGGTCAGGACAAAAGACAGATTTTTGACAAATTTCAAAATATGTCAGATATTGTCCAAATTATTTTCTATTTCACGTCTAGACATGTGAAATGCACGAACAAGTGCAAAAAAGTGTAACAAAATTGGTTTGATTTTTTTTAGTACCTTTCAGTTTTTCTTAGTTTTCTCACAAGGTCCGGGGTCAGGACAAAAGACAGATTTTTGACAAATTTCAAAATATGTCAGGTATTGTCCAAATTATTTTTTATTTCACGTCTAGACATGTGAAATGCATGAACAAGTGCAAAAAAGTGTAACAAAATTGGTTTGATTTTTTTAGTACCTTTCAGTTTTTCTTAGTTTTCACATAAGGTCCGGGGTCAGGACAAAAGACAGATTTTTGACAAATTTCAAAATATGTCAGATATTGTCCAAATTATTTTCTATTTCACGTCTAGACATGTGAAATGCACGATCAAGTGCAAAAAAGTGTAACAAAATTGGTTTGATTTTTTTTAGTACCTTTCAGTTTTTCTTAGTTTTCACACAAGGTCCGGGGTCAGGACAAAAGACAGATTTTTGACAAATTTCAAAATATGTCAGATATTGTCCAAATTATATTTTATTTCACTTCTAGACATGTGAAATGCATGAACTAGGGCAAAAAAGTGAAAAAAAAATTGGTCTGATTTTTTTTTAGTACTTTTCAGTTTTTCTTAGTTTTCACATAAGGTCCGGGGTCAGGACAAAAGACAGATTTTTGACAAATTTCAAAATCTGTCAGATATTGTCCAAATCATTTTTTATTTAATTTCTAGACATGTGAAATGCATGAACTAGTGCAAAAAAGTGTAACAAAATTGGTTTGATTTTTTTTAGTACTTTTCAGTTGTTCTTAGTTTTCACATAAGGTCCGGGGTCAGGATAAAAGACAGATTTTTGACAAATTTCAAAATATGTCAGATATTGTCCAAATTATTTTCTATTTCACGTCTAGACATGTGAAATGCACGAACAAGTGCAAAAAAGTGTAACAAAATTGGTTTGATTTTTTTTAGTACCTTTCAGTTTTTCTTAGTTATCACACAAGGTCCGGGGTCAGGACAAAAGACAGATTTTTGACAAATTTCAAAATATGTCAGATATTGTCAAAATTATTTTTTATTTCACGTCTAGACATGTGAAATGCATGAACTAGTGCAAAAAAGTCTAACAAAATTGGTCTGATTTTTTTTAGTACTTTTCAGTTTTTCTTAGTTTTCACATAAGGTCCGGGGTCAGGACAAAAGACAGATTTTTGACAAATTTCAAAATATGTCAGATATTGTCCAAATTATTTTTTATTTCACGTCTAGACATGTGAAATGCATGAACTAGGGCAAAAAAGTGTAACAAAATTGGTTTGATTTTTTTTAGTACCTTTCAGTTTTTCTTAGTTTTCACATAAGGTCCGGGGTCAGGACAAAAGACAGATTTTTGACAAATTTCAAAATATGTCAGATATTGTCCAAATTATTTTTTATTTCACTTCTAGACATGTGAAATGCATGAACTAGGGCAAAAAAAGTGTAAAAAAATTGGTCTGATTTTTTTTAGTACTTTTCAGTTTTTCTTAGTTTTCACATAAGGTCCGGGGTCAGGACGAAAGAAAGATTTTTGACAAATTTCAAAATATGTCAGATATTGTCCAAATTATATTTTATTTCACTTCTAGACATGTGAAATGCATGAACTAGAGCAAAAAAGTGAAAAAAAAATTGGTCTGATTTTTTTTAGTACTTTTCAGTTTTTCTTAGTTTTCACATAAGGTCCGGGGTCAGGACAAAAGACAGATTTTTGACAAATTTCAAAATATGTCAGATATTGTCCAAATTATTTTCTATTTCACGTCTAGACATGTGAAATGCACGAACAAGTGCAAAAAAGTGTAACAAAATTGGTTTGATTTTTTTTAGTACCTTTCAGTTTTTCTTAGTTTTCTCACAAGGTCCGGGGTCAGGACAAAAGACAGATTTTTGACAAATTTCAAAATATGTCAGGTATTGTCCAAATTATTTTTTATTTCACGTCTAGACATGTGAAATGCATGAACAAGTGCAAAAAAGTGTAACAAAATTGGTTTGATTTTTTTAGTACCTTTCAGTTTTTCTTAGTTTTCACATAAGGTCCGGGGTCAGGACAAAAGACAGATTTTTGACAAATTTCAAAATATGTCAGATATTGTCCAAATTATTTTCTATTTCACGTCTAGACATGTGAAATGCACGATCAAGTGCAAAAAAGTGTAACAAAATTGGTTTGATTTTTTTTAGTACCTTTCAGTTTTTCTTAGTTTTCACACAAGGTCCGGGGTCAGGACAAAAGACAGATTTTTGACAAATTTCAAAATCTCTCAGATATTGTCCAAATCATTTTTTATTTAATTTCTAGACATGTGAAATGCATGAACTAGTGCAAAAAAGTGTAACAAAATTGGTTTGATTTTTTTTAGTACTTTTCAGTTGTTCTTAGTTTTCACATAAGGTCCGGGGTCAGGATAAAAGACAGATTTTTGACAAATTTCAAAATATGTCAGATATTGTCCAAATTATTTTCTATTTCACGTCTAGACATGTGAAATGCACGAACAAGTGCAAAAAAGTGTAACAAAATTGGTTTGATTTTTTTTAGTACCTTTCAGTTTTTCTTAGTTATCACACAAGGTCCGGGGTCAGGACAAAAGACAGATTTTTGACAAATTTCAAAATATGTCAGATATTGTCCAAATTATTTTTTATTTCACGTCTAGACATGTGAAATGCATGACCTAGTGCAAAAAAGTGTAACAAAATTGGTTTGATTTTTTTTTAGTACTTTTCAGTTTTTCTTAGTTTTCACATGAGGTCCGGGGTCAGGACAAAAGACAGATTTTTGACAAATTTCAAAATATGTCAGATATTGTCCAAATCATTTTTTATTTCACTTATAGACATGTGAAATGCATGAACTAGGGCAAAAAAGTGTAAAAAAATTGGTTTGATTTTTTTTAGTACTTTTCAGTTTTTCTTAGTTTTCACATAAGGTCCGGGGTCAGGACAAAAGACAGATTTTTGACAAATTTCAAAATCTGTCAGATATTGTCCAAATCATTTTTTATTTAATTTCTAGACATGTGAAATGCATGAACTAGTGCAAAAAAGTGTAACAAAATTGGTTTGATTTTTTTTAGTACTTTTCAGTTGTTCTTAGTTTTCACATAAGGTCCGGGGTCAGGATAAAAGACAGATTTTTGACAAATTTCAAAATATGTAAGATATTGTCCAAATTATTTTTTATTTCACGTCTAGACATGTGAAATGCATGAACTAGTGCAAAAAAGTGTAACAAAATTGGTTTGATTTTTTTTTAGTACTTTTCAGTTTTTCTTAGTTTTCACATAAGGTCCGGGGTCAGGACAAAAGACAGATTTTTGACAAATTTCAAAATATGTCAGATATTGTCCAAATTATTTTTTATTTCACGTCTAGACATGTGAAATGCATGAACTAGGGCAAAAAAGTGTAACAAAATTGGTTTGATTTTTTTTAGTACCTTTCAGTTTTTCTTAGTTTTCACATAAGGTCCGGGGTCAGGACAAAAGACAGATTTTTGACAAATTTCAAAATATGTCAGATATTGTCCAAATCATTTTTTATTTAATTTCTAGACATGTGAAATGCATGAACTAGTGCAAAAAAGTGTAACAAAATTGGTTTGATTTTTTTTAGTACTTTTCAGTTTTTCTTAGTTTTCACATAAGGTCCGGGGTCAGGATAAAAGACAGATTTTTGACAAATTTCAAAATCTCTCAGATATTGTCCAAATCATTTTTTATTTCACTTATAGACATGTGAAATGCATGAACTAGGGCAAAAAAGTGTAAAAAAATTGGTTTGATTTTTTTTAGTACTTTTCAGTTTTTCTTAGTTTTCACATAAGGTCCGGGGTCAGGACAAAAGACAGATTTTTGACAAATTTCAAAATCTGTCAGATATTGTCCAAATAATTTTTTATTTAATTTCTAGACATGTGAAATGCATGAACTAGTGCAAAAAAGTGTAACAAAATTGGTTTGATTTTTTTTAGTACTTTTCAGTTGTTCTTAGTTTTCACATAAGGTCCGGGGTCAGGATAAAAGACAGATTTTTGACAAATTTCAAAATATGTCAGATATTGTCCAAATTATTTTCTATTTCACGTCTAGACATGTGAAATGCACGAACAAGTGCAAAAAAGTGTAACAAAATTGGTTTGATTTTTTTTAGTACCTTTCAGTTTTTCTTAGTTATCACACAAGGTCCGGGGTCAGGACAAAAGACAGATTTTTGACAAATTTCAAAATATGTAAGATATTGTCCAAATTATTTTTTATTTCACGTCTAGACATGTGAAATGCATGAACTAGTGCAAAAAAGTGTAACAAAATTGGTTTGATTTTTTTTTAGTACTTTTCAGTTTTTCTTAGTTTTCACATAAGGTCCGGGGTCAGGACAAAAGACAGATTTTTGACAAATTTCAAAATATGTCAGATATTGTCCAAATTATTTTTTATTTCACGTCTAGACATGTGAAATGCATGAACTAGGGCAAAAAAGTGTAACAAAATTGGTTTGATTTTTTTTAGTACCTTTCAGTTTTTCTTAGTTTTCACATAAGGTCCGGGGTCAGGACAAAAGACAGATTTTTGACAAATTTCAAAATATGTCAGATATTGTCCAAATCATTTTTTATTTAATTTCTAGACATGTGAAATGCATGAACTAGTGCAAAAAAGTGTAACAAAATTGGTTTGATTTTTTTTAGTACTTTTCAGTTTTTCTTAGTTTTCACATAAGGTCCGGGGTCAGGATAAAAGACAGATTTTTGACAAATTTCAAAATCTCTCAGATATTGTCCAAATCATTTTTTATTTCACTTATAGACATGTGAAATGCATGAACTAGGGCAAAAAAGTGTAAAAAAATTGGTTTGATTTTTTTTTAGTCCCTTGCAGTTTTTCTTAGTTTTCACATAAGGTCCGGGGTCAGGACAAAAGACACAATTTTGACAAATTTCAAAATATGTCAGATATTGTCCAAATCATTTTTTATTTAATTTCTAGACATGTGAAATGCATGAACTAGGGCAAGAAAGTGTGAAAAAATTGGTTTGATTTTTTTTTAGTACCTTGCAGTTTTTCTTAGTTTTCACATAAGGTCCGGGGTCAGGACAAAAGACAGATTTTTGACAAATTTCAAAATATGTCAGATATTGTCCAAATCATTTTTTATTTCACTTCTAGACATGTGAAATGCATGAACTAGGGCAAAAAAGTGTAAAAAAATTGGTTTGATTTTTTTTTAGTACCTTGCAGTTTTTCTTAGTTTTCACATAAGGTCCGGGGTCAGGACAAAAGACAGAATTTTGACAAATTTCAAAATATGTCAGATATTGTCCAAATCATTTTTTATTTCACTTCTAGACATGTGAAATGCATGAACTAGGGCAAAAAAAGTAAAAAAAAATTGGTCTGATTTTTTTTAGTACCTTTCAGTTTTTCTTAGTTTTCACATAAGGTCTGGGGTCAGGACAAAAGACAGATTTTTGACAAATTTCAAAATATGTCAGATATTGTCCAAATAATTTTTTATTTCACGTCTAGACATGTGAAATGCATGAACTAGTGCAAAAAAGTGTAACAAAATTGGTTTGATTTTTTTTTAGTACTTTTCAGTTTTTCTTAGTTTTCACATAAGGTCCGGGGTCAGGACAAAAGACAGATTTTTGACAAATTTCAAAATCTGTCAGATATTGTCCAAATTATTTTTTATTTCACTTCTAGACATGTGAAATGCATGAACTAGGGCAAAAAAGTGTAAAAAAATTGGTTTGATTTTTTTTAGTACCTTGCAGTTTTTCTTAGTTTTCACATAAGGTCCGGGGTCAGGACAAAAGACAGAATTTTGACAAATTTAAAAATATGTCAGATATTGTCCAAATCATTTTTTATTTCACTTATAGACATGTGAAATGCATGAACTAGGGCAAAAAAGTGTAAAAAAATTGGTTTGATTTTTTTTAGTACCTTGCAGTTTTTCTTAGTTTTCACATAAGGTCCGGGGTCAGGACAAAAGACAGAATTTTGACAAATTTCAAAATATGTCAGATATTGTCCAAATCATTTTTTATTTCACTTATAGACATGTGAAATGCATGAACTAGGGCAAAAAAGTGTAAAAAAATTGGTTTGATTTTTTTTAGTACCTTTAAGTTTTTCTTAGTTTTCACATAAGGTCCGGGGTCAGGATAGAAGACAGATTTTTGACAAATTTCAAAATATGCCAGATATTGTCCAAATTATTTTTTATTTCACTTCTAGACATGTGAAATGCATGAACTAGGGCAAAAAAGTGTAACAAAATTGGTCTGATTTTTTTTAGTACTTTTCAGTTTTTCTTAGTTTTCACATAAGGTCCGGGGTCAGGACAAAAGACAGAATTTTGACAAATTTCAAAATATGTCAGATATTGTCCAAATTATTTTTTATTTCACGTCTAGACATGTGAAATGCATGAACTAGTGCAAAAAAGTGTAACAAAATTGGTTTGATTTTTTTTAGTACTTTTCAGTTTTTCTTAGTTTTCACATAAGGTCCGGGGTCAGGATAAAAGACAGATTTTTGACAAATTTCAAAATCTCTCAGATATTGTCCAAATCATTTTTTATTTCACTTCTAGACATGTGAAATGCATGAACTAGGGCAAGAAAGTGTGAAAAAATTGGTTTGATTTTTTTTTAGTACCTTGCAGTTTTTCTTAGTTTTCACATAAGGTCTGGGGTCAGGACAAAAGACAGATTTTTGACAAATTTCAAAATATGTCAGATATTGTCCAAATCATTTTTTATTTCACTTCTAGACATGTGAAATGCATGAACTAGGGCAAAAAAGTGTAAAAAAATTGGTTTAATTTTTTTTAGTACCTTTCAGTTTTTTTTAGTTTTCACATAAGGTCCGGGGTCAGGACAAAAGACAGATTTTTGACAAATTTCAAAATATGTCAGATATTGTCCAAATTATTTTTTATTTCACGTCTAGACATGTGAAATGCATGAACTAGTGCAAAAAAGTGTAACAAAATTGGTTTGATTTTTTTTTAGTACTTTTCAGTTTTTCTTAGTTTTCACATGAGGTCCGGGGTCAGGATAAAAGACAGATTTTTGACAAATTTCAAAATCTATCAGATATTGTCCAAATTATTTTTTATTTCACTTCTAGACATGTGAAATGCATGAACTAGGGCAAAAAAAGTGAAAAAAAATTGGTCTGATTTTTTTTAGTACTTTTCAGTTTTTCTTAGTTTTCACATAAGGTCCGGGGTCAGGACAAAAGACAGAATTTTTACAAATTTCAAAATATGTCAGATATTGTCCAAATCATTTTTTATTTCACTTCTAGACATGTGAAATGCATGACCTAGGGCAAGAAAGTGTGAAAAAATTGGTTTGATTTTTTTTTAGTACCTTGCATTTTTTCTTAGTTTTCACATAAGGTCCGGGGTCAGGACAAAAGACAGATTTTTGACAAATTTCAAAATATGTCAGATATTGTCCAAATCATTTTTTATTTCACTTCTAGACATGTGAAATGCATGAACTAGGGCAAAAAAGTGTAAAAAAATTGGTTTGATTTTTTTTTAGTACCTTGCAGTTTTTCTTAGTTTTCACATAAGGTCCGGGGTCAGGACAAAAGACAGAATTTTGACAAATTTCAAAATATGTCAGATATTGTCCAAATCATTTTTTATTTCACTTATAGACATGTGAAATGCATGAACTAGGGCAAAAAAGTGTAAAAAAATTGGTTTGATTTTTTTTAGTACCTTTCAGTTTTTTTTAGTTTTCACATAAGGTCCGGGGTCAGGACAAAAGACAGATTTTTGACAAATTTCAAAATATGTCAGATATTGTCCAAATCATTTTTTATTTCACTTCTAGACATGTGAAATGCATGACCTAGGGCAAGAAAGTGTGAAAAAATTGGTTTGATTTTTTTTTAGTACCTTGCAGTTTTTCTTAGTTTTCACATAAGGTCCGGGGTCAGGACAAAAGACCGATTTTTGACAAATTTCAAAATATGTCAGATATTGTCCAAATCATTTTTTATTTCACTTCTAGACATGTGAAATGCATGAACTAGGGCAAAAAAGTGTAAAAAAATTGGTTTGATTTTTTTTAGTACCTTTCAGTTTTTTTTAGTTTTCACATAAGGTCCGGGGTCAGGACAAAAGATAGATTTTTGACAAATTTCAAAATATGTCAGATATTGTCCAAATTATTTTTTATTTCACGTCTAGACATGTGAAATGCATGAACTAGTGCAAAAAAGTGTAACAAAATTGGTTTGATTTTTTTTAGTACTTTTCAGTTTTTCTTAGTTTTCACATAAGGTCCGGGGTCAGGATAAAAGACAGATTTTTGACAAATTTCAAAATCTCTCAGATATTGTCCAAATCATTTTTTATTTCACTTCTAGACATGTGAAATGCATGAACTAGGGCAAGAAAGTGTGAAAAAATTGGTTTGATTTTTTTTTAGTACCTTGCAGTTTTTCTTAGTTTTCACATAAGGTCTGGGGTCAGGACAAAAGACAGATTTTTGACAAATTTCAAAATATGTCAGATATTGTCCAAATCATTTTTTATTTCACTTCTAGACATGTGAAATGCATGAACTAGGGCAAAAAAGTGTAAAAAAATTGGTTTAATTTTTTTTAGTACCTTTCAGTTTTTTTTAGTTTTCACATAAGGTCCGGGGTCAGGACAAAAGACAGATTTTTGACAAATTTCAAAATATGTCAGATATTGTCCAAATTATTTTTTATTTCACGTCTAGACATGTGAAATGCATGAACTAGTGCAAAAAAGTGTAACAAAATTGGTTTGATTTTTTTTTAGTACTTTTCAGTTTTTCTTAGTTTTCACATGAGGTCCGGGGTCAGGATAAAAGACAGATTTTTGACAAATTTCAAAATCTATCAGATATTGTCCAAATTATTTTTTATTTCACTTCTAGACATGTGAAATGCATGAACTAGGGCAAAAAAAGTGAAAAAAAATTGGTCTGATTTTTTTTAGTACTTTTCAGTTTTTCTTAGTTTTCACATAAGGTCCGGGGTCAGGACAAAAGACAGAATTTTTACAAATTTCAAAATATGTCAGATATTGTCCAAATCATTTTTTATTTCACTTCTAGACATGTGAAATGCATGACCTAGGGCAAGAAAGTGTGAAAAAATTGGTTTGATTTTTTTTTAGTACCTTGCAGTTTTTCTTAGTTTTCACATAAGGTCCGGGGTCAGGACAAAAGACAGATTTTTGACAAATTTCAAAATATGTCAGATATTGTCCAAATCATTTTTTATTTCACTTCTAGACATGTGAAATGCATGAACTAGGGCAAAAAAGTGTAAAAAAATTGGTTTGATTTTTTTTTAGTACCTTGCAGTTTTTCTTAGTTTTCACATAAGGTCCGGGGTCAGGACAAAAGACAGAATTTTGACAAATTTCAAAATATGTCAGATATTGTCCAAATCATTTTTTATTTCACTTATAGACATGTGAAATGCATGAACTAGGGCAAAAAAGTGTAAAAAAATTGGTTTGATTTTTTTTAGTACCTTTCAGTTTTTTTTAGTTTTCACATAAGGTCCGGGGTCAGGACAAAAGACAGATTTTTGACAAATTTCAAAATATGTCAGATATTGTCCAAATCATTTTTTATTTCACTTCTAGACATGTGAAATGCATGACCTAGGGCAAGAAAGTGTGAAAAAATTGGTTTGATTTTTTTTTAGTACCTTGCAGTTTTTCTTAGTTTTCACATAAGGTCCGGGGTCAGGACAAAAGACCGATTTTTGACAAATTTCAAAATATGTCAGATATTGTCCAAATCATTTTTTATTTCACTTCTAGACATGTGAAATGCATGAACTAGGGCAAAAAAGTGTAAAAAAATTGGTTTGATTTTTTTTAGTACCTTTCAGTTTTTTTTAGTTTTCACATAAGGTCCGGGGTCAGGACAAAAGATAGATTTTTGACAAATTTCAAAATATGTCAGATATTGTCCAAATTATTTTTTATTTCACGTCTAGACATGTGAAATGCATGAACTAGTGCAAAAAACTGTAACAAAATTGGTTTGATTTTTTTTTGTACTTTTCAGTTTTTCTTAGTTTTCACATAAGGTCCGGGGTCAGGATAAAAGACAGAATTTTGACAAATTTCAAAATCTCTCAGATATTGTCCAAATTATTTTTTATTTCACTTCTAGACATGTGAAATGCATGAACTAGGGCAAAAAAAGTGAAAAAAAATTGGTCTGATTTTTTTTAGTACTTTTCAGTTTTTCTTAGTTTTCACATAAGGTCCGGGGTCAGGACAAAAGACAGAATTTTTACAAATTTCAAAATATGTCAGATATTGTCCAAATCATTTTTTATTTCACTTCTAGACATGTGAAATGCATGAACTAGGGCAATAAAGTGTAAAAAAATTGGTTTGATTTTTTTTTAGTCCCTTGCAGTTTTTCTTAGTTTTCACATAAGGTCCGGGGTCAGGACAAAAGACAGAATTTTGACAAATTTCAAAATATGTCAGATATTGTCCAAATCATTTTTTATTTCACTTCTAGACATGTGAAATGCATGAACTAGGGCAAAAAAGTGTAAAAAAATTGGTTTGATTTTTTTTAGTACCTTTAAGTTTTTCTTAGTTTTCACATAAGGTCCGGGGTCAGGACAGAAGACAGATTTTTGACAAATTTCAAAATATGCCAGATATTGTCCAAATTATTTTTTATTTCACTTCTAGACATGTGAAATGCATGAACTAGGGCAAAAAAAGTAAAAAAAAATTGGTCTGATTTTTTTTAGTACCTTTCAGTTTTTCTTAGTTTTCACATAAGGTCTGGGGTCAGGACAAAAGACAGATTTTTGACAAATTTCAAAATATGTCAGATATTGTCCAAATAATTTTTTATTTCACGTCTAGACATGTGAAATGCATGAACTAGTGCAAAAAAGTGTAACAAAATTGATTTGATTTTTTTTTAGTACTTTTCAGTTTTTCTTAGTTTTCACATAAGGTCCGGGGTCAGGACAAAAGACAGATTTTTGACAAATTTCAAAATATGTCAGATATTGTCCAAATTATTTTTTATTTCACGTCTAGACATGTGAAATGCATGAACTAGTGCAAAAAAGTGTAACAAAATTGGTTTGATTTTTTTTTAGTACTTTTCAGTTTTTCTTAGTTTTCACATAAGGTCCGGGGTCAGGACAAAAGACAGATTTTTGACAAATTTCAAAATCTGTCAGATATTGTCCAAATTATTTTTTATTTCACTTCTAGACATGTGAAATGCATGAACTAGGGCAAAAAAAGTAAAAAAAAATTGGTCTGATTTTTTTTAGTACTTTTCAGTTTTTCTTAGTTTTCACATAAGGTCCGGGGTCAGGACAAAAGACAGATTTTTTACAAATTTCAAAATATGTCAGATATTGTCCAAATCATTTTTTATTTCACTTCTAGACATGTGAAATGCATGAACTAGGGCAAAAAAGTGTAAAAAAATTGGTTTGATTTTTTTTTAGTACCTTGCAGTTTTTCTTAGTTTTCACATAAGGTCCGGGGTCAGGACAAAAGACAGAATTTGACAAATTTCAAAATATGTCAGATATTGTCCAAATAATTTTTTATTTCATTTCTAGACATGTGAAATGCATGAACTAGGGCAAAAAAGTGTAAAAAAATTGGTTTGATTTTTTTTAGTACCTTTAAGTTTTTCTTAGTTTTCACATAAGGTCCGGGGTCAGGACAGAAGACAGATTTTTGACAAATTTCAAAATATGCCAGATATTGTCCAAATTATTTTTTATTTCACTTCTAGACATGTGAAATGCATGAACTAGTGCAAAAAAGTCTAACAAAATTGGTCTGATTTTTTTTAGTACTTTTCAGTTTTTCTTAGTTTTCACATAAGGTCCGGGGTCAGGACAAAAGACAGATTTTTGACAAATTTCAAATTCTGTCAGATATTGTCCAAATCATTTTTTATTTCACTTCTAGACATGTGAAATGCATGACCTAGGGCAAGAAAGTGTGAAAAAATTGGTTTGATTTTTTTTTAGTACCTTGCAGTTTTTCTTAGTTTTCACATAAGGTCCGGGGTCAGGACAAAAGACAGAATTTTTACAAATTTCAAAATATGTCAGATATTGTCCAAATCATTTTTTATTTCACTTCTAGATATGTGAAATGCATGAACTAGGGCAAAAAAGTGTAAAAAAATTGGTTTGATTTTTTTTTAGTCCCTTGCAGTTTTTCTTAGTTTTCACATAAGGTCCGGGGTCAGGACAAAAGACAGAATTTTGACAAATTTCAAAATATGTCAGATATTGTCCAAATTATTTTTTATTTCACGTCTAGACATGTGAAATGCATGAACTAGTGCAAAAAAGTGTAACAAAATTGGTTTGATTTTTTTTAGTACTTTTCAGTTTTTCTTAGTTTTCACATAAGGTCCGGGGTCAGGATAAAAGACAGAATTTTGACAAATTTCAAAATCTCTCAGATATTGTCCAAATCATTTTTTATTTCACGTCTAGACATGTGAAATGCATGAACTAGTGCAAAAAAGTGTAAAAAAATTGGTTTGATTTTTTTTAGTACCTTTCAGTTTTTTTTAGTTTTCACATAAGGTCCGGGGTCAGGACAAAAGACAGATTTTTGACAAATTTCAAAATATGTCAGATATTGTCCAAATTATTTTTTATTTCACGTCTAGACATGTGAAATGCATGAACTAGTGCAAAAAACTGTAACAAAATTGGTTTGATTTTTTTTTGTACTTTTCAGTTTTTCTTAGTTTTCACATAAGGTCCGGGGTCAGGATAAAAGACAGAATTTTGACAAATTTCAAAATCTCTCAGATATTGTCCAAATTATTTTTTATTTCACTTCTAGACATGTGAAATGCATGAACTAGGGCAAAAAAAGTGAAAAAAAATTGGTCTGATTTTTTTTAGTACTTTTCAGTTTTTCTTAGTTTTCACATAAGGTCCGGAGTCAGGACAAAAGACAGAATTTTTACAAATTTCAAAATATGTCAGATATTGTCCAAATCATTTTTTATTTCACTTCTAGACATGTGAAATGCATGAACTAGGGCAAAAAAGTGTAAAAAAATTGGTTTGATTTTTTTTTAGTCCCTTGCAGTTTTTCTTAGTTTTCACATAAGGTCCGGGGTCAGGACAAAAGACAGAATTTTGACAAATTTCAAAATATGTCAGATATTGTCTAAATCATTTTTTATTTCACGTCTAGACATGTGAAATGCATGAACTAGTGCAAAAAAGTCTAACAAAATTGGTTTGATTTTTTTTTTGTACTTTTCAGTTTTTCTTAGTTTTCACATAAGGTCCGGGGTCAGGATAAAAGACAGAATTTTGACAAATTTCAAAATCTCTCAGATATTGTCCAAATTATTTTTTATTTCACTTCTAGACATGTGAAATGCATGAACTAGGGCAAAAAAAGTGAAAAAAAATTGGTCTGATTTTTTTTAGTACTTTTCAGTTTTTCTTAGTTTTCACATAAGGTCCGGGGTCAGGACAAAAGACAGATTTTTGACAAATTTCAAATTCTGTCAGATATTGTCCAAATCATTTTTTATTTCACTTCTAGACATGTGAAATGCATGACCTAGGGCAAGAAAGTGTGAAAAAATTGGTTTGATTTTTTTTTAGTACCTTGCAGTTTTTCTTAGTTTTCACATAAGGTCCGGGGTCAGGACAAAAGACAGAATTTTTACAAATTTCAAAATATGTCAGATATTGTCCAAATCATTTTTTATTTCACTTCTAGACATGTGAAATGCATGAACTAGGGCAAAAAAGTGTAAAAAAATTGGTTTGATTTTTTTTTAGTCCCTTGCAGTTTTTCTTAGTTTTCACATAAGGTCCGGGGTCAGGACAAAAGACAGAATTTTGACAAATTTCAAAATATGTCAGATATTGTCCAAATTATTTTTTATTTCACGTCTAGACATGTGAAATGCATGAACTAGTGCAAAAAAGTGTAACAAAATTGGTTTGATTTTTTTTAGTACTTTTCAGTTTTTCTTAGTTTTCACATAAGGTCCGGGGTCAGGATAAAAGACAGATTTTTGACAAATTTCAAAATCTCTCAGATATTGTCCAAATCATTTTTTATTTCACTTCTAGACATGTGAAATGCATGAACTAGGGCAAGAAAGTGTGAAAAAATTGGTTTGATTTTTTTTTAGTACCTTGCAGTTTTTCTTAGTTTTCACATAAGGTCTGGGGTCAGGACAAAAGACAGATTTTTGACAAATTTCAAAATATGTCAGATATTGTCCAAATCATTTTTTATTTCACTTCTAGACATGTGAAATGCATGAACTAGGGCAAAAAAGTGTAAAAAAATTGGTTTAATTTTTTTTAGTACCTTTCAGTTTTTTTTAGTTTTCACATAAGGTCCGGGGTCAGGACAAAAGACAGATTTTTGACAAATTTCAAAATATGTCAGATATTGTCCAAATTATTTTTTATTTCACGTCTAGACATGTGAAATGCATGAACTAGTGCAAAAAAGTCTAACAAAATTGGTTTGATTTTTTTTTTGTACTTTTCAGTTTTTCTTAGTTTTCACATAAGGTCCGGGGTCAGGATAAAAGACAGAATTTTGACAAATTTCAAAATCTCTCAGATATTGTCCAAATCATTTTTTATTTCACGTCTAGACATGTGAAATGCATGAACTAGTGCAAAAAAGTGTAAAAAAATTGGTTTGATTTTTTTTAGTACCTTTCAGTTTTTTTTAGTTTTCACATAAGGTCCGGGGTCAGGACAAAAGACAGATTTTTGACAAATTTCAAAATATGTCAGATATTGTCCAAATTATTTTTTATTTCACGTCTAGACATGTGAAATGCATGAACTAGTGCAAAAAACTGTAACAAAATTGGTTTGATTTTTTTTTGTACTTTTCAGTTTTTCTTAGTTTTCACATAAGGTCCGGGGTCAGGATAAAAGACAGAATTTTGACAAATTTCAAAATCTCTCAGATATTGTCCAAATTATTTTTTATTTCACTTCTAGACATGTGAAATGCATGAACTAGGGCAAAAAAAGTGAAAAAAAATTGGTCTGATTTTTTTTAGTACTTTTCAGTTTTTCTTAGTTTTCACATAAGGTCCGGAGTCAGGACAAAAGACAGAATTTTTACAAATTTCAAAATATGTCAGATATTGTCCAAATCATTTTTTATTTCACTTCTAGACATGTGAAATGCATGAACTAGGGCAAAAAAGTGTAAAAAAATTGGTTTGATTTTTTTTTAGTCCCTTGCAGTTTTTCTTAGTTTTCACATAAGGTCCGGGGTCAGGACAAAAGACAGAATTTTGACAAATTTCAAAATATGTCAGATATTGTCCAAATCATTTTTTATTTCACGTCTAGACATGTGAAATGCATGAACTAGTGCAAAAAAGTCTAACAAAATTGGTTTGATTTTTTTTTTGTACTTTTCAGTTTTTCTTAGTTTTCACATAAGGTCCGGGGTCAGGATAAAAGACAGAATTTTGACAAATTTCAAAATCTCTCAGATATTGTCCAAATTATTTTTTATTTCACTTCTAGACATGTGAAATGCATGAACTAGGGCAAAAAAAGTGAAAAAAAATTGGTCTGATTTTTTTTAGTACTTTTCAGTTTTTCTTAGTTTTCACATAAGGTCCGGGGTCAGGACAAAAGACAGAATTTTTACAAATTTCAAAATATGTCAGATATTGTCCAAATCATTTTTTATTTCACTTCTAGACATGTGAAATGCATGAACTAGGGCAAAAAAGTGTAAAAAAATTGGTTTGATTTTTTTTAGTCCCTTGCAGTTTTTCTTAGTTTTCACATAAGGTCCGGGGTCAGGACAAAAGACAGAATTTTGACAAATTTCAAAATATGTCAGATATTGTCCAAATCATTTTTTATTTCACTTATAGACATGTGAAATGCATGAACTAGGGCAAAAAAGTGTAAAAAAATTGGTTTAATTTTTTTTAGTACCTTTCAGTTTTTTTTAGTTTTCACATAAGGTCCGGGGTCAGGACAAAAGACAGATTTTTGACAAATTTCAAAATATGTCAGATATTGTCCAAATTATTTTTTATTTCACGTCTAGACATGTGAAATGCATGAACTAGTGCAAAAAAGTCTAACAAAATTGGTTTGATTTTTTTTTTGTACTTTTCAGTTTTTCTTAGTTTTCACATAAGGTCCGGGGTCAGGATAAAAGACAGAATTTTGACAAATTTCAAAATCTCTCAGATATTGTCCAAATCATTTTTTATTTCACGTCTAGACATGTGAAATGCATGAACTAGTGCAAAAAAGTGTAAAAAAATTGGTTTGATTTTTTTTAGTACCTTTCAGTTTTTTTTAGTTTTCACATAAGGTCCGGGGTCAGGACAAAAGACAGATTTTTGACAAATTTCAAAATATGTCAGATATTGTCCAAATTATTTTTTATTTCACGTCTAGACATGTGAAATGCATGAACTAGTGCAAAAAACTGTAACAAAATTGGTTTGATTTTTTTTTGTACTTTTCAGTTTTTCTTAGTTTTCACATAAGGTCCGGGGTCAGGATAAAAGACAGAATTTTGACAAATTTCAAAATCTCTCAGATATTGTCCAAATTATTTTTTATTTCACTTCTAGACATGTGAAATGCATGAACTAGGGCAAAAAAAGTGAAAAAAAATTGGTCTGATTTTTTTTAGTACTTTTCAGTTTTTCTTAGTTTTCACATAAGGTCCGGAGTCAGGACAAAAGACAGAATTTTTACAAATTTCAAAATATGTCAGATATTGTCCAAATCATTTTTTATTTCACTTCTAGACATGTGAAATGCATGAACTAGGGCAAAAAAGTGTAAAAAAATTGGTTTGATTTTTTTTTAGTCCCTTGCAGTTTTTCTTAGTTTTCACATAAGGTCCGGGGTCAGGACAAAAGACAGAATTTTGACAAATTTCAAAATATGTCAGATATTGTCCAAATCATTTTTTATTTCACGTCTAGACATGTGAAATGCATGAACTAGTGCAAAAAAGTCTAACAAAATTGGTTTGATTTTTTTTTGTACTTTTCAGTTTTTCTTAGTTTTCACATAAGGTCCGGGGTCAGGATAAAAGACAGAATTTTGACAAATTTCAAAATCTCTCAGATATTGTCCAAATTATTTTTTATTTCACTTCTAGACATGTGAAATGCATGAACTAGGGCAAAAAAAGTGAAAAAAAATTGGTCTGATTTTTTTTAGTACTTTTCAGTTTTTCTTAGTTTTCACATAAGGTCCGGGGTCAGGACAAAAGACAGAATTTTTACAAATTTCAAAATATGTCAGATATTGTCCAAATCATTTTTTATTTCACTTCTAGACATGTGAAATGCATGAACTAGGGCAAAAAAGTGTAAAAAAATTGGTTTGATTTTTTTTAGTCCCTTGCAGTTTTTCTTAGTTTTCACATAAGGTCCGGGGTCAGGACAAAAGACAGAATTTTGACAAATTTCAAAATATGTCAGATATTGTCCAAATCATTTTTTATTTCACTTATAGACATGTGAAATGCATGAACTAGGGCAAAAAAGTGTAAAAAAATTGGTTTGATTTTTTTTAGTACCTTTCAGTTTTTTTTAGTTTTCACATAAGGTCCGGGGTCAGGACAAAAGACAGATTTTTGACAAATTTCAAAATATGTCAGATATTGTCCAAATTATTTTTTATTTCACGTCTAGACATGTGAAATGCATGAACTAGTGCAAAAAAGTCTAACAAAATTGGTTTGATTTTTTTTTTGTACTTTTCAGTTTTTCTTAGTTTTCACATAAGGTCCGGGGTCAGGATAAAAGACAGAATTTTGACAAATTTCAAAATCTCTCAGATATTGTCCAAATCATTTTTTATTTCACGTCTAGACATGTGAAATGCATGAACTAGTGCAAAAAAGTGTAAAAAAATTGGTTTGATTTTTTTTTAGTCCCTTGCAGTTTTTCTTAGTTTTCACATAAGGTCCGGGGTCAGGACAAAAGACAGAATTTTGACAAATTTCAAAATATGTCAGATATTGTCCAAATCATTTTTTATTTCACGTCTAGACATGTGAAATGCATGAACTAGTGCAAAAAAGTCTAACAAAATTGGTTTGATTTTTTTTTTGTACTTTTCAGTTTTTCTTAGTTTTCACATAAGGTCCGGGGTCAGGATAAAAGACAGAATTTTGACAAATTTCAAAATCTCTCAGATATTGTCCAAATTATTTTTTATTTCACTTCTAGACATGTGAAATGCATGAACTAGGGCAAAAAAAGTGAAAAAAAATTGGTCTGATTTTTTTTAGTACTTTTCAGTTTTTCTTAGTTTTCACATAAGGTCCGGGGTCAGGACAAAAGACAGAATTTTTACAAATTTCAAAATATGTCAGATATTGTCCAAATCATTTTTTATTTCACTTCTAGACATGTGAAATGCATGAACTAGGGCAAAAAAGTGTAAAAAAATTGGTTTGATTTTTTTTAGTCCCTTGCAGTTTTTCTTAGTTTTCACATAAGGTCCGGGGTCAGGACAAAAGACAGAATTTTGACAAATTTCAAAATATGTCAGATATTGTCCAAATCATTTTTTATTTCACTTATAGACATGTGAAATGCATGAACTAGGGCAAAAAAGTGTAAAAAAATTGGTTTGATTTTTTTTAGTACCTTTCAGTTTTTTTTAGTTTTCACATAAGGTCCGGGGTCAGGACAAAAGACAGATTTTTGACAAATTTCAAAATATGTCAGATATTGTCAAAATTATTTTTTATTTCACGTCTAGACATGTGAAATGCATGAACTAGTGCAAAAAATCTAACAAAATTGGTCTGATTTTTTTTAGTACTTTTCAGTTTTTCTTAGTTTTCACATAAGGTCCGGGGTCAGGACAAAAGACAGATTTTTGACAAATTTCAAAATCTGTCAGATATTGTCCAAATCATTTTTTATTTAATTTCTAGACATGTGAAATGCATGAACTAGTGCAAAAAAGTGTAACAAAATTGGTTTGATTTTTTTTAGTACTTTTCAGTTTTTCTTAGTTTTCACATAAGGTCCGGGGTCAGGACAAAAGACAGAATTTTTACAAATTTCAAAATATGTCAGATATTGTCCAAATCATTTTTTATTTCACTTCTAGACATGTGAAATGCATGAACTAGGGCAAAAAAAGTGAAAAAAAATTGGTCTGATTTTTTTTAGTACTTTTCAGTTTTTCTTAGTTTTCACATAAGGTCCGGGGTCAGGACAAAATACAGATTTCTGACAAATTTCAAAATCTGTCAGATATTGTCCAAATCATTTTTTATTTCACTTATAGACATGTGAAATGCATGAACTAGGGCAAAAAAGTGTAAAAAAATTGGTTTGATTTTTTTTTAGTACCTTGCAGTTTTTCTTAGTTTTCACATAAGGTCCGGGGTCAGGACAAAAGACAGAATTTTGACAAATTTCAAAATATGTCAGATATTGTCCAAATTATTTTTTATTTCACGTCTAGACATGTGAAATGCATGAACTAGTGCAAAAAAGTCTAACAAAATTGGTTTGATTTTTTTTTTGTACTTTTCAGTTTTTCTTAGTTTTCACATAAGGTCCGGGGTCAGGACAAAAGACAGATTTTTGACAAATTTCAAAATATGTCAGATATTGTCCAAATCATTTTTTATTTCACTTATAGACATGTGAAATGCATGAACTAGGGCAAAAAAGTGTAAAAAAATTGGTTTGATTTTTTTTAGTACCTTTCAGTTTTTTTTAGTTTTCACATAAGGTCCGGGGTCAGGACAAAAGACAGATTTTTGACAAATTTCAAAATATGTCAGATATTGTCAAAATAATTTTTTATTTCACGTCTAGACATGTGAAATGCATGAACTAGTGCAAAAAATCTAACAAAATTGGTCTGATTTTTTTTAGTACTTTTCAGTTTTTCTTAGTTTTCACATAAGGTCCGGGGTCAGGACAAAAGACAGAATTTTTACAAATTTCAAAATATGTCAGATATTGTCCAAATCATTTTTTATTTCACTTCTAGACATGTGAAATGCATGAACTAGGGCAAAAAAGTGTAAAAAAATTGGTTTGATTTTTTTTAGTCCCTTGCAGTTTTTCTTAGTTTTCACATAAGGTCCGGGGTCAGGACAAAAGACAGAATTTTGACAAATTTCAAAATATGTCAGATATTGTCCAAATCATTTTTTATTTCACTTATAGACATGTGAAATGCATGAACTAGGGCAAAAAAGTGTAAAAAAATTGGTTTGATTTTTTTTAGTACCTTTCAGTTTTTTTTAGTTTTCACATAAGGTCCGGGGTCAGGACAAAAGACAGATTTTTGACAAATTTCAAAATATGTCAGATATTGTCCAAATCATTTTTTATTTCACTTATAGACATGTGAAATGCATGAACTAGGGCAAAAAAGTGTAAAAAAATTGGTTTGATTTTTTTTAGTACCTTTCAGTTTTTTTTAGTTTTCACATAAGGTCCGGGGTCAGGACAAAAGACAGATTTTTGACAAATTTCAAAATATGTCAGATATTGTCCAAATTATTTTTTATTTCACGTCTAGACATGTGAAATGCATGAACTAGTGCAAAAAAGTCTAACAAAATTGGTTTGATTTTTTTTTTGTACTTTTCAGTTTTTCTTAGTTTTCACATAAGGTCCGGGGTCAGGATAAAAGACAGAATTTTGACAAATTTCAAAATCTCTCAGATATTGTCCAAATCATTTTTTATTTCACGTCTAGACATGTGAAATGCATGAACTAGTGCAAAAAAGTGTAAAAAAATTGGTTTGATTTTTTTTAGTACCTTTCAGTTTTTTTTAGTTTTCACATAAGGTCCGGGGTCAGGACAAAAGACAGATTTTTGACAAATTTCAAAATATGTCAGATATTGTCCAAATTATTTTTTATTTCACGTCTAGACATGTGAAATGCATGAACTAGTGCAAAAAACTGTAACAAAATTGGTTTGATTTTTTTTTGTACTTTTCAGTTTTTCTTAGTTTTCACATAAGGTCCGGGGTCAGGATAAAAGACAGAATTTTGACAAATTTCAAAATCTCTCAGATATTGTCCAAATTATTTTTTATTTCACTTCTAGACATGTGAAATGCATGAACTAGGGCAAAAAAAGTGAAAAAAAATTGGTCTGATTTTTTTTAGTACTTTTCAGTTTTTCTTAGTTTTCACATAAGGTCCGGAGTCAGGACAAAAGACAGAATTTTTACAAATTTCAAAATATGTCAGATATTGTCCAAATCATTTTTTATTTCACTTCTAGACATGTGAAATGCATGAACTAGGGCAAAAAAGTGTAAAAAAATTGGTTTGATTTTTTTTTAGTCCCTTGCAGTTTTTCTTAGTTTTCACATAAGGTCCGGGGTCAGGACAAAAGACAGAATTTTGACAAATTTCAAAATATGTCAGATATTGTCCAAATCATTTTTTATTTCACGTCTAGACATGTGAAATGCATGAACTAGTGCAAAAAAGTCTAACAAAATTGGTTTGATTTTTTTTTTGTACTTTTCAGTTTTTCTTAGTTTTCACATAAGGTCCGGGGTCAGGATAAAAGACAGAATTTTGACAAATTTCAAAATCTCTCAGATATTGTCCAAATTATTTTTTATTTCACTTCTAGACATGTGAAATGCATGAACTAGGGCAAAAAAAGTGAAAAAAAATTGGTCTGATTTTTTTTAGTACTTTTCAGTTTTTCTTAGTTTTCACATAAGGTCCGGGGTCAGGACAAAAGACAGAATTTTTACAAATTTCAAAATATGTCAGATATTGTCCAAATCATTTTTTATTTCACTTCTAGACATGTGAAATGCATGAACTAGGGCAAAAAAGTGTAAAAAAATTGGTTTGATTTTTTTTAGTCCCTTGCAGTTTTTCTTAGTTTTCACATAAGGTCCGGGGTCAGGACAAAAGACAGAATTTTGACAAATTTCAAAATATGTCAGATATTGTCCAAATCATTTTTTATTTCACTTATAGACATGTGAAATGCATGAACTAGGGCAAAAAAGTGTAAAAAAATTGGTTTGATTTTTTTTAGTACCTTTCAGTTTTTTTTAGTTTTCACATAAGGTCCGGGGTCAGGACAAAAGACAGATTTTTGACAAATTTCAAAATATGTCAGATATTGTCAAAATTATTTTTTATTTCACGTCTAGACATGTGAAATGCATGAACTAGTGCAAAAAATCTAACAAAATTGGTCTGATTTTTTTTAGTACTTTTCAGTTTTTCTTAGTTTTCACATAAGGTCCGGGGTCAGGACAAAAGACAGATTTTTGACAAATTTCAAAATCTGTCAGATATTGTCCAAATCATTTTTTATTTAATTTCTAGACATGTGAAATGCATGAACTAGTGCAAAAAAGTGTAACAAAATTGGTTTGATTTTTTTTAGTACTTTTCAGTTTTTCTTAGTTTTCACATAAGGTCCGGGGTCAGGACAAAAGACAGAATTTTTACAAATTTCAAAATATGTCAGATATTGTCCAAATCATTTTTTATTTCACTTCTAGACATGTGAAATGCATGAACTAGGGCAAAAAAAGTGAAAAAAAATTGGTCTGATTTTTTTTAGTACTTTTCAGTTTTTCTTAGTTTTCACATAAGGTCCGGGGTCAGGACAAAATACAGATTTCTGACAAATTTCAAAATCTGTCAGATATTGTCCAAATCATTTTTTATTTCACTTATAGACATGTGAAATGCATGAACTAGGGCAAAAAAGTGTAAAAAAATTGGTTTGATTTTTTTTTAGTACCTTGCAGTTTTTCTTAGTTTTCACATAAGGTCCGGGGTCAGGACAAAAGACAGAATTTTGACAAATTTCAAAATATGTCAGATATTGTCCAAATTATTTTTTATTTCACGTCTAGACATGTGAAATGCATGAACTAGTGCAAAAAAGTCTAACAAAATTGGTTTGATTTTTTTTTTGTACTTTTCAGTTTTTCTTAGTTTTCACATAAGGTCCGGGGTCAGGACAAAAGACAGATTTTTGACAAATTTCAAAATATGTCAGATATTGTCCAAATCATTTTTTATTTCACTTATAGACATGTGAAATGCATGAACTAGGGCAAAAAAGTGTAAAAAAATTGGTTTGATTTTTTTTAGTACCTTTCAGTTTTTTTTAGTTTTCACATAAGGTCCGGGGTCAGGACAAAAGACAGATTTTTGACAAATTTCAAAATATGTCAGATATTGTCAAAATTATTTTTTATTTCACGTCTAGACATGTGAAATGCATGAACTAGTGCAAAAAATCTAACAAAATTGGTCTGATTTTTTTTAGTACTTTTCAGTTTTTCTTAGTTTTCACATAAGGTCCGGGGTCAGGACAAAAGACAGAATTTTTACAAATTTCAAAATATGTCAGATATTGTCCAAATCATTTTTTATTTCACTTCTAGACATGTGAAATGCATGAACTAGGGCAAAAAAGTGTAAAAAAATTGGTTTGATTTTTTTTAGTCCCTTGCAGTTTTTCTTAGTTTTCACATAAGGTCCGGGGTCAGGACAAAAGACAGAATTTTGACAAATTTCAAAATATGTCAGATATTGTCCAAATCATTTTTTATTTCACTTATAGACATGTGAAATGCATGAACTAGGGCAAAAAAGTGTAAAAAAATTGGTTTGATTTTTTTTAGTACCTTTCAGTTTTTTTTAGTTTTCACATAAGGTCCGGGGTCAGGACAAAAGACAGATTTTTGACAAATTTCAAAATATGTCAGATATTGTCAAAATTATTTTTTATTTCACGTCTAGACATGTGAAATGCATGAACTAGTGCAAAAAATCTAACAAAATTGGTCTGATTTTTTTTAGTACTTTTCAGTTTTTCTTAGTTTTCACATAAGGTCCGGGGTCAGGACAAAAGACAGATTTTTGACAAATTTCAAAATCTGTCAGATATTGTCCAAATCATTTTTTATTTAATTTCTAGACATGTGAAATGCATGAACTAGTGCAAAAAAGTGTAACAAAATTGGTTTGATTTTTTTTAGTACTTTTCAGTTTTTCTTAGTTTTCACATAAGGTCCGGGGTCAGGATAAAAGACAGATTTTTGACAAATTTCAAAATCTCTCAGATATTGTCCAAATCATTTTTTATTTCACTTCTAGACATGTGAAATGCATGAACTAGTGCAAAAAAGTGTAAAAATATTGGTTTGATTTTTTTTAGTACCTTTCAGTTTTTCTTAGTTTTCACATAAGGTCCGGGGTCAGGACAAAAGACAGATTTTTGACAAATTTCAAAATCTGTCAGATATTGTCCAAATCATTTTTTATTTCACTTATAGACATGTGAAATGCATGAACTAGGGCAAAAAAGTGTAAAAAAATTGGTTTGATTTTTTTTTAGTACCTTGCAGTTTTTCTTAGTTTTCACATAAGGTCCGGGGTCAGGACAAAAGACAGAATTTTGACAAATTTCAAAATATGTCAGATATTGTCCAAATTATTTTTTATTTCACGTCTAGACATGTGAAATGCATGAACTAGTGCAAAAAAGTCTAACAAAATTGGTTTGATTTTTTTTTTGTACTTTTCAGTTTTTCTTAGTTTTCACATAAGGTCCGGGGTCAGGATAAAAGACAGAATTTTGACAAATTTCAAAATCTCTCAGATATTGTCCAAATTATTTTTTATTTCACTTCTAGACATGTGAAATGCATGAACTAGGGCAAAAAAAGTGAAAAAAAATTGGTCTGATTTTTTTTTAGTACTTTTCAGTTTTTCTTAGTTTTCACATAAGGTCCGGGGTCAGGACAAAAGACAGAATTTTTACAAATTTCAAAATATGTCAGATATTGTCCAAATCATTTTTTATTTCACTTCTAGACATGTGAAATGCATGAACTAGGGCAAAAAAAGTGAAAAAAAATTGGTCTGATTTTTTTTAGTACTTTTCAGTTTTTCTTAGTTTTCACATAAGGTCCGGGGTCAGGACAAAATACAGATTTCTGACAAATTTCAAAATCTGTCAGATATTGTCCAAATCATTTTTTATTTCACTTATAGACATGTGAAATGCATGAACTAGGGCAAAAAAGTGTAAAAAAATTGGTTTGATTTTTTTTTAGTACCTTGCAGTTTTTCTTAGTTTTCACATAAGGTCCGGGGTCAGGACAAAAGACAGAATTTTGACAAATTTCAAAATATGTCAGATATTGTCCAAATTATTTTTTATTTCACGTCTAGACATGTGAAATGCATGAACTAGTGCAAAAAAGTCTAACAAAATTGGTTTGATTTTTTTTTTGTACTTTTCAGTTTTTCTTAGTTTTCACATAAGGTCCGGGGTCAGGACAAAAGACAGATTTTTGACAAATTTCAAAATATGTCAGATATTGTCCAAATCATTTTTTATTTCACTTATAGACATGTGAAATGCATGAACTAGGGCAAAAAAGTGTAAAAAAATTGGTTTGATTTTTTTTAGTACCTTTCAGTTTTTTTTAGTTTTCACATAAGGTCCGGGGTCAGGACAAAAGACAGATTTTTGACAAATTTCAAAAAATGTCAGATATTGTCAAAATTATTTTTTATTTCACGTCTAGACATGTGAAATGCATGAACTAGTGCAAAAAATCTAACAAAATTGGTCTGATTTTTTTTAGTACTTTTCAGTTTTTCTTAGTTTTCACATAAGGTCCGGGGTCAGGACAAAAGACAGATTTTTGACAAATTTCAAAATCTGTCAGATATTGTCCAAATCATTTTTTATTTAATTTCTAGACATGTGAAATGCATGAACTAGTGCAAAAAAGTGTAACAAAATTGGTTTGATTTTTTTTAGTACTTTTCAGTTTTTCTTAGTTTTCACATAAGGTCCGGGGTCAGGATAAAAGACAGATTTTTGACAAATTTCAAAATCTCTCAGATATTGTCCAAATCATTTTTTATTTCACTTCTAGACATGTGAAATGCATGAACTAGTGCAAAAAAGTGTAAAAAAATTGGTTTGATTTTTTTTAGTACCTTTCAGTTTTTTTTAGTTTTCACATAAGGTCCGGGGTCAGGACAAAAGACAGATTTTTGACAAATTTCAAAATATGTCAGATATTGTCCAAATTATTTTTTATTTCACGTCTAGACATGTGAAATGCATGAACTAGTGCAAAAAAGTCTAACAAAATTGGTTTGATTTTTTTTTTGTACTTTTCAGTTTTTCTTAGTTTTCACATAAGGTCCGGGGTCAGGATAAAAGACAGAATTTGACAAATTTCAAAATCTCTCAGATATTGTCCAAATTATTTTTTATTTCACTTCTAGACATGTGAAATGCATGAACTAGGGCAAAAAAAGTGAAAAAAAATTGGTCTGATTTTTTTTAGTACTTTTCAGTTTTTCTTAGTTTTCACATAAGGTCCGAGGTCAGGACAAAAGACAGAATTTTTACAAATTTCAAAATATGTCAGATATTGTCCAAATCATTTTTTATTTCACTTCTAGACATGTGAAATGCATGAACTAGGGCAAAAAAGTGTAAAAAAATTGTTTGATTTTTTTTAGTCCCTTGCAGTTTTTCTTAGTTTTCACATAAGGTCCGGGGTCAGGACAAAAGACAGATTTTGACAAATTTCAAAATATGTCAGATATTGTCAAAATTATTTTTTATTTCACGTCTAGACATGTGAAATGCATGAACTAGTGCAAAAAATCTAACAAAATTGGTCTGATTTTTTTTAGTACTTTTCAGTTTTTCTTAGTTTTCACATAAGGTCCGGGGTCAGGACAAAAGACAGAATTTTTACAAATTTCAAAATATGTCAGATATTGTCCAAATCATTTTTTATTTCACTTCTAGACATGTGAAATGCATGAACTAGGGCAAAAAAGTGTAAAAAAATTGGTTTGATTTTTTTTTAGTCCCTTGCAGTTTTTCTTAGTTTTCACATAAGGTCCGGGGTCCAGGACAAAAGACAGATTTTGACAAATTTCAAAATCTGTCAGATATTGTCCAAATCATTTTTATTTAATTTCTAGACATGTGAAATGCATGAACTAGTGCAAAAAAAGTGTAACAAAATTGGTTTGATTTTTTTTTAGTACTTTTCAGTTTTTCTTAGTTTTCACATAAGGTCCGGGGTCAGGATAAAAGACAGATTTTTGACAAATTTCAAAATCTCTCAGATATTGTCCAAATCATTTTTTATTTCACTTCTAGACATGTGAAATGCATGAACTAGTGCAAAAAAGTGTAAAAAAATTGGTTTGATTTTTTTTAGTACCTTTCAGTTTTTTTTAGTTTCACATAAGGTCCGGGGTCAGGACAAAAGACAGATTTTTGACAAATTTCAAAATATGTCAGATATTGTCCAAATTATTTTTTATTTCACGTCTAGACATGTGAAATGCATGAACTAGTGCAAAAAAGTCTAACAAAATTGGTTTGATTTTTTTTGTACTTTTCAGTTTTTCTTAGTTTTCACATAAGGTCCGGGGTCAGGATAAAGACAGAATTTGACAAATTTCAAAATCTCTCAGATATTGTCCAAATTATTTTTATTTCACTTCTAGACATGTGAAATGCATGAACTGAACTAGGGCAAAAAAAGTGAAAAAAAATTGGTCTGATTTTTTTTAGTACTTTTCAGTTTTTCTTAGTTTTCACATAAGGTCCGAGGTCAGGACAAAAGACAGAATTTTTACAAATTTCAAAATATGTCAGATATTGTCCAAATCATTTTTTATTTCACTTCTAGACATGTGAAATGCATGAACTAGGGCAAAAAAGTGTAGTAAAAAAATTGGTTTGATTTTTTTTTAGTACCTTGCAGTTTTTCTTAGTTTTCACATAAGGTCCGGGGTCAGGACAAAAGACAGAATTTTGACAAATTTCAAAATATGTCAGATATTGTCCAAATTATTTTTTATTTCACTTCTAGACATGTGAAATGCATGAACTAGGGCAAAAAAAGTGAAAAAAAATTGGTCTGATTTTTTTTAGTACTTTTCAGTTTTTTCTTAGTTTTCACATAAGGTCCCGGGGTCAGGACAAAAGACAGAATTTTTACAAATTTCAAAATATGTCAGATATTGTCCAAATCATTTTTTATTTCACTTCTAGACATGTGAAATGCATGAACTAGGGCAAAAAAGTGTAAAAAAATTGGTTTGATTTTTTTTTAGTACCTTGCAGTTTTTCTTAGTTTTCACATAAGGTCCGGGGTCAGGACAAAAGACAGAATTTTTGACAAATTTCAAAATATGTCAGATATTGTCCAAATCATTTTTTATTTCACTTATAGACATGTGAAATGCATGAACTAGGGCAAAAAAGTGTAAAAAAATTGGTTTGATTTTTTTTAGTACCTTTCAGTTTTTTTTAGTTTTCACATAAGGTCCGGGGTCAGGACAAAAGACAGATTTTTGACAAATTTCAAAATCTGTCAGATATTGTCCAAATCATTTTTTATTTAATTTCTAGACATGTGAAATGCATGAACTAGTGCAAAAAAGTGTAACAAAATTGGTTTGATTTTTTTTAGTACTTTTCAGTTTTTCTTAATTTTCACATAAGGTCCGGGGTCAGGATAAAAGACAGATTTTTGACAAATTTCAAAATCTGTCAGATATTGTCCAAATCATTTTTTATTTCATTTCTAGACATGTGAAATGCATGAACTAGGGCAAAAAAAGTGAAAAAAAATTGGTCTGATTTTTTTTAGTACTTTTCAGTTTTTCTTAGTTTTCACATAAGGTCCGGGGTCAGGACAAAAGACAGATTTTTGACAAATTTCAAAATATGTCAGATATTGTCCAAATCATTTTTTATTTCACTTATAGACATGTGAAATGCATGAACTAGGGCAAAAAAGTGTAAAAAAATTGGTTTGATTTTTTTTAGTACCTTTCAGTTTTTTTTAGTTTTCACATAAGGTCCGGGGTCAGGACAAAAGACAGATTTTTGACAAATTTCAAAATATGTCAGATATTGTCAAAATTATTTTTTATTTCACGTCTAGACATGTGAAATGCATGAACTAGTGCAAAAAATCTAACAAAATTGGTCTGATTTTTTTTAGTACTTTTCAGTTTTTCTTAGTTTTCACATAAGGTCCGGGGTCAGGACAAAAGACAGATTTTTGACAAATTTCAAAATCTGTCAGATATTGTCCAAATCATTTTTTATTTAATTTCTAGACATGTGAAATGCATGAACTAGTGCAAAAAAGTGTAAAAAAATTGGTTTGATTTTTTTTAGTACTTTTCAGTTTTTCTTAGTTTTCACATAAGGTCCGGGGTCAGGATAAAAGACAGATTTTTGACAAATTTCAAAATCTCTCAGATATTGTCCAAATCATTTTTTATTTCACTTCTAGACATGTGAAATGCATGAACTAGTGCAAAAAAGTGTAAAAATATTGGTTTGATTTTTTTTAGTACCTTTCAGTTTTTCTTAGTTTTCGCATAAGGTCCGGGGTCAGGACAAAAGACAGATTTTTGACAAATTTCAAAATCTGTCAGATATTGTCCAAATCATTTTTTATTTCATTTCTAGACATGTGAAATGCATGAACTAGGGCAAAAAAAGTGAAAAAAAATTGGTCTGATTTTTTTTAGTACTTTTCAGTTTTTCTTAGTTTTCACATAAGGTCCGGGGTCAGGACAAAAGACAGATTTTTGTCAAATTTCAAAATCTGTCAGATATTGTCCAAATCATTTTTTATTTCATTTCTAGACATGTGAAATGCATGAACTAGGGCAAAAAAAGTGAAAAAAAATTGGTCTGATTTTTTTTAGTACTTTTCAGTTTTTCTTAGTTTTCACATAAGGTCCGGGGTCAGGACAAAATACAGATTTCTGACAAATTTCAAAATCTGTCAGATATTGTCCAAATTATTTGTTATTTCACGTCTAGACATGTGAAATGCATGAACTAGTGCAAAAAAGTGTAACAAAATAGGTTTGATTTTTTTTAGTACTTTTCAGTTTTTCTTAGTTTTCACATAAGGTCCGGGGTCAGTATAAAAGACAGATTTTTGACAAATTTCAAAATCTGTCAGATATTGTCCAAATCATTTTTTATTTAATTTCTAGACATGTGAAATGCATGAACTAGTGCAAAAAAGTGTAACAAAATTGGTTTGATTTTTTTTAGTACTTTTCAGTTTTTCTTAGTTTTCACATAAGGTCCGGGGTCAGGACAAAAGACAGATTTTTGACAAATTTCAAAATATGTCAGATATTGTCCAAATCATTTTTTATTTCACTTATAGACATGTGAAATGCATGAACTAGGGCAAAAAAGTGTAAAAAAATTGGTTTGATTTTTTTTAGTACCTTTCAGTTTTTTTTAGTTTTCACATAAGGTCCGGGGTCAGGACAAAAGACAGATTTTTGACAAATTTCAAAATATGTCAGATATTGTCAAAATTATTTTTTATTTCACGTCTAGACATGTGAAATGCATGAACTAGTGCAAAAAATCTAACAAAATTGGTCTGATTTTTTTTAGTACTTTTCAGTTTTTCTTAGTTTTCACATAAGGTCCGGGGTCAGGACAAAAGACAAATTTTTGACAAATTTCAAAATCTGTCAGATATTGTCCAAATCATTTTTTATTTAATTTCTAGACATGTGAAATGCATGAACTAGTGCAAAAAAGTGTAACAAAATTGGTTTGATTTTTTTTAGTACTTTTCAGTTTTTCTTAGTTTTCACATAAGGTCCGGGGTCAGGATAAAAGACAGATTTTTGACAAATTTCAAAATCTCTCAGATATTGTCCAAATCATTTTTTATTTCACTTCTAGACATGTGAAATGCATGAACTAGTGCAAAAAAGTGTACAAATATTGGTTTGATTTTTTTTAGTATCTTTCAGTTTTTCTTAGTTTTCACATAAGGTCCGGGGTCAGGACAAAAGACAGAATTTTGACAAATTTCAAAATATGTCAGATATTGTCCAAATCATTTTTTATTTCACTTATAGACATGTGAAATGCATGAACTAGGGCAAAAAAGTGTCAAAAAATTGGTTTGATTTTTTTTAGTACCTTTCAGTTTTTTTTAGTTTTCACATAAGGTCCGGGGTCAGGACAAAAGATAGATTTTTGACAAATTTCAAAATATGTCAGATATTGTCCAAATCATTTTTAATTTCATTTCTAGACATGTGAAATGCATGAACTAGTGCAAAAAAGTGTACAAATATTGGTTTGATTTTTTTTAGTACCTTTCAGTTTTTCTTAGTTTTCACATAAGGTCCGGGGTCAGGACAAAAGACAGATTTTTGACAAATTTCAAAATCTGTCAGATATTGTCCAAATCATTTTTAATTTCATTTCTAGACATGTGAAATGCATGAACTAGGGCAAAAAAGTGTAAAAAAATTGGTTTGATTTTTTTAGTACCTTTCAGTTTTTTTTAGTTTTCACATAAGGTCCGGGGTCAGGACAAAAGACAGATTTTTGACAAATTTCAAAATATGTCAGATATTGTCCAAATCATTTTTAATTTCATTTCTAGACATGTGAAATGCATGAACTAGGGCAAAAAAGTGTAAAAAAATTGGTTTGATTTTTTTAGTACCTTTCAGTTTTTTTTAGTTTTCACATAAGGTCCGGGGTCAGGACAAAAGACAGATTTTTGACAAATTTCAAAATATGTCAGATATTGTCAAAATTATTTTTTATTTCACGTCTAGACATGTGAAATGCATGAACTAGTGCAAAAAAGTGTAACAAAATTGGTTTGATTTTTTTTAGTACTTTTCAGTTTTTCTTAGTTTTCACATAAGGTCCGGGGTCAGGATAAAAGACAGATTTTTGACAAATTTCAAAATCTCTCAGATATTGTCCAAATCATTTTTTATTTCACTTCTAGACATGTGAAATGCATGAACTAGTGCAAAAAAGTGTAAAAATATTGGTTTGATTTTTTTTAGTACCTTTCAGTTATTCTTAGTTTTCACATAAGGTCCGGGTTCAGGACAAAAGAC
The DNA here is from genome assembly GCF_046254945.1 of Alosa pseudoharengus. Taxonomy (NCBI): domain Eukaryota; kingdom Metazoa; phylum Chordata; class Actinopteri; order Clupeiformes; family Clupeidae; genus Alosa; species Alosa pseudoharengus. Next base: position 171,556 of record NW_027468865.1, on the reverse strand, counting down.
AGATTTTTGACAAATTTCAAAATCTGTCAGATATTGTCCAAATCATTTTTTATTTCATTTCTAGACATGTGAAATGCATGAACTAGTGCAAAAAAGTGTAACAAAATTGGTTTGATTTTTTTTTTGTACTTTTCAGTTTTTCTTAGTTTTCACATAAGGTCCGGGGTCAGGACAAAAGACAGATTTTTGACAAATTTCAAAATATGTCAGATATTGTCCAAATCATTTTTTATTTCACTTATAGACATGTGAAATGCATGAACTAGGGCAAAAAAGTGTAAAAAAATTGGTTTGATTTTTTTAGTACCTTTCAGTTTTTTTTAGTTTTCACATAAGGTCCGGGGTCAGGACAAAAGACAGATTTTTGACAAATTTCAAAATATGTCAGATATTGTCAAAATTATTTTTTATTTCACGTCTAGACATGTGAAATGCATGAACTAGTGCAAAAAAGTGTAACAAAATTGGTTTGATTTTTTTTAGTACTTTTCAGTTTTTCTTAGTTTTCACATAAGGTCCGGGGTCAGGATAAAAGACAGATTTTTGACAAATTTCAAAATCTCTCAGATATTGTCCAAATCATTTTTTATTTCACTTCTAGACATGTGAAATGCATGAACTAGTGCAAAAAAGTGTAAAAATATTGGTTTGATTTTTTTTAGTACCTTTCAGTTATTCTTAGTTTTCACATAAGGTCCGGGTTCAGGACAAAAGACAGATTTTTGACAAATTTCAAAATCTGTCAGATATTGTCCAAATCATTTTTTATTTCATTTCTAGACATGTGAAATGCATGAACTAGTGCAAAAAAGTGTAACAAAATTGGTTTGATTTTTTTTTAGTACTTTTCAGTTTTTCTTAGTTTTCACATAAGGTCCGGGGTCAGGACAAAAGACAGATTTTTGACAAATTTCAAAATATGTCAGATATTGTCCAAATTATTTTTTATTTCACGTCTAGACATGTGAAATGCATGAACTAGTGCAAAAAAGTGTAAAAAAATTGGTTTGATTTTTTTTAGTACCTTTCAGTTTTTTTTAGTTTTCACATAAGGTCCGGGGTCAGGACAAAAGACAGATTTTTGACAAATTTCAAAATATGTCAGATATTGTCCAAATTATTTTTTATTTCACGTCTAGACATGTGAAATGCATGAACTAGTGCAAAAAAGTCTAACAAAATTGGTCTGATTTTTTTAGTACTTTTCAGTTTTTCTTAGTTTTCACATAAGGTCCGGGGTCAGGACAAAAGACAGATTTTTGACAAATTTCTAAATATGTCAGATATTGTCCAAATCATTTTTTATTTCACTTCTAGACATGTGAAATGCATGAACTAGGGCAAAAAAGTGTAAAAAAATTGGTTTGATTTTTTTTTAGTACCTTGCAATTTTTCTTAGTTTTCACATAAGGTCCGGGGTCAGGACAAAAGACAGAATTTTGACAAATTTCAAAATATGTCAGATATTGTCCAAATTATTTTTTATTTCACGTCTAGACATGTGAAATGCATGAACTAGGGCAAAAAAAGTGAATAAAAATTGGTCTGATTTTTTTTAGTACTTTTCAGTTTTTCTTAGTTTTCACATAAGGTCCGGGGTCAGGACAAAAGACAGATTTCTGACAAATTTCAAAATCTGTCAGATATTGTCCAAATCATTTTTTATTTAATTTCTAGACATATGAAATGCATGAACTAGGGCAAGAAAGTGTGAAAAAATTGGTTTGATTTTTTTTTAGTACCTTGCAGTTTTTCTTAGTTTTCACATAAGGTCCGGGGTCAGGATGAAAGACAGATTTTTGACAAATTTCAAAATATGTCAGATATTGTCCAAATTATTTTTTATTTCACGTCTAGACATGTGAAATGCATGAACTAGAGCAAAAAAGTGTAACAAAATTGGTTTGATTTTTTTTTAGTACTTTTCAGTTTTTCTTAGTTTTCACATAAGGTCCGGGGTCAGGACAAAAGACAGATTTTTGACAAATTTCTAAATCTGTCAGATATTGTCCAAATTATTTTTTATTTCACTTCTAGACATGTGAAATGCATGAACTAGGGCAAAAAAGTGTAAAAAAATTGGTTTGATTTTTTTAGTACCTTTCAGTTTTTCTTAGTTTTCACATAAGGTCCGGGGTCAGGACAAAAGACAGATTTTTGACAAATTTCAAAATATGTCAGATATTGTCCAAATTATTTTTTACTTCACGTCTAGACATGTGAAATGCATGAACTAGTGCAAAAAAGTGTAACAAAATTGATTTGATTTTTTTTTAGTACTTTTCAGTTTTTCTTAGTTTTCACATAAGGTCCGGGGTCAGGACAAAAGACAGATTTTTGACAAATTTCAAAATCTGTCAGATATTGTCCAAATCATTTTTATTTCACTTCTAGACATGTGAAATGCATGAACTAGGGCAAAAAAGTGTAAAAAAATTGGTTTGATTTTTTTTAGTACCTTTCAGTTTTTCTTAGTTTTCACATAAGGTCCGGGGTCAGGACAAAAGACAGATTTTTGACAAATTTCAAAATATGTCAGATATTGTCCAAATTATTTTTTATTTCACTTCTAGACATGTGAAATGCATGAACTAGGGCAAAAAAGGGAAAAAAAATTGGTCTGATTTTTTTTTAGTACCTTGCAGTTTTTCTTAGTTTTCACATAAGGTCCGGGGTCAGGACAAAAGACAGATTTTTGACAAATTTCAAAATCTGTCAGATATTGTCCAAATCATTTTTTATTTCATTTCTAGACATGTGAAATGCATGAACTAGGGCAAAAAAGTGTAAAAAAAATTGGTTTGATTTTTTTTAGTACTTTTCAGTTTTTCTTAGTTTTCACATAAGGTCCGGGGTCAGGACAAAAGACAGATTTTTGACAAATTTCAAAATATGTCAAATATTGTCCAAATCATTTTTTATTTCACGTCTAGACATGTGAAATGCATGAACTAGGGCAAAAAAAGTGAAAAAAAATTGGTCTGATTTTTTTTAGTACTTTTCAGTTTTTCTTAGTTTTCACATAAGGTCCGGGGTCAGGACAAAAGACAGATATTTGACAAATTTCAAAATCTGTCAGATATTGTTCAAATCATTTTTTATTTCATTTCTAGACATGTGAAATGCATGAACTAGGGCAAAAAAAGTGAAAAAAAATTGGTCTGATTTTTTTTAGTACTTTTCAGTTTTTCTTAGTTTTCACGTAAGGTCCGGGGTCAGGACAAAAGACAGATTTTTGACAAATTTCAAAATCTGTCAGATATTGTCCAAATGATTTTTTATTTCACTTCTAGACATGTGAAATGCATGAACTAGGGCAAAAAAGTGTAAAAAAAATTGGTTTGATTTTTTTTAGTACTTTTCAGTTTTTCTTAGTTTTCACATAAGGTCCGGGGTCAGGACAAAAGACAGATTTTTGATAAATTTCAAAATCTGTCAGATATTGTCCAAATAATTTTTTATTTCACTTCTAGACATGTGAAATGCATGAACTAGGGCAAAAAAAGTGAAAAAAAATTGGTCTGATTTTTTTTAGTACTTTTCAGTTTTTCTTAGTTTTCACATAAGGTCCGGGGTCAGGACAAAAGACAGATTTTTGACAAATTTCAAAATCTGTCAGATATTGTCCAAATCATTTTTTATTTCATTTCTAGACATGTGAAATGCATGAACTAGGGCAAAAAAGTGTAAAATAATTGGTTTGATTTTTTTTAGTACCTTTCAGTTTTTCTTAGTTTTCACATAAGGTACGGGGTCAGGACAAAAGACAGATTTTTGACAAATTTCAAAATCTGTCAGATATTGTCCAAATTATTTTTTATTTCACTTCTAGACATGTGAAATGCATGAACTAGGGCAAAAAAGTGTTAAAAAATTGGTTTGATTTTTTTTAGTACCTTTCAGTTTTTCTTAGTTTTCACACAAGGTCCGGGGTCAGGACAAAAGACAGATTTTTGACAAATTTCAAAATCTGTCAGATATTGTCCAAATCATTTTTTATTTAATTTCTAGACATGTGAAATGCATGAACTAGGGCAAAAAAAGTGAAAAAAAATTGGTTTGATTTTTTTTTAGTACCTTGCAGTTTTTCTTAGTTTTCACATAAGGTCCGGGGTCAGGACAAAAGACAGATTTTTGACAAATTTCAAAATCTGTCAGATATTGTCCAAATTATTTTTTATTTCACTTCTAGACATGTGAAATGCATGAACTAGGGCAAAAAAGTGTAAAAAAATTGGTTTGATTTTTTTTAGTACTTTTCAGTTTTTCTTAGTTTTCACATAAGGTCCGGGGTCAGGACAAAATACAGATTTCTGACAAATTTCAAAATCTGTCAGATATTGTCCAAATCATTTTTTATTTAATTTCTAGACATGTGAAATGCATGAACTAGGGCAAGAAAGTGTGAAAAAATTGGTTTGATTTTTTTTTAGTACCTTGCAGTTTTTCTTAGTTTTCACATAAGGTCCGGGGTCAGGACAAAAGACAGATTTTTGACAAATTTCAAAATATGTCAAATATTGTCCAAATCATTTTTTATTTCACGTCTAGACATGTGAAATGCATGAACTAGGGCAAAAAAAGTGAAAAAAAATTGGTCTGATTTTTTTTAGTACTTTTCAGTTTTTCTTAGTTTTCACATAAGGTCCGGGGTCAGGACAAAAGACAGATATTTGACAAATTTCAAAATCTGTCAGATATTGTTCAAATCATTTTTTATTTCATTTCTAGACATGTGAAATGCATGAACTAGGGCAAAAAAAGTGAAAAAAAATTGGTCTGATTTTTTTTAGTACTTTTCAGTTTTTCTTAGTTTTCACGTAAGGTCCGGGGTCAGGACAAAAGACAGATTTTTGACAAATTTCAAAATCTGTCAGATATTGTCCAAATGATTTTTTATTTCACTTCTAGACATGTGAAATGCATGAACTAGGGCAAAAAAGTGTAAAAAAATCGGTTTGATTTTTTTTAGTACCTTGCAGTTTTTCTTAGTTTTCACATAAGGTCCGGGGTCAGGACAAAAGACAGATTTTTGACAAATTTCAAAATATGTCAGATATTGTCCAAATTATTTTTTATTTCACTTATAGACATGTGAAATGCATGAACTAGTGCAAAAAAGTGTAACAAAATTGGTTTGATTTTTTTTAGTACTTTTCAGTTTTTCTTAGTTTTCACATAAGGTCCGGGGTCAGGACAAAAGACAGATTTTTGACAAATTTCAAAATCTGTCAGATATTGTCCAAATTATTTTTTATTTCACTTATAGACATGTGAAATGCATGAACTAGTGCAAAAAAGTGTAACAAAATTGGTTTGATTTTTTTTAGTACTTTTCAGTTTTTCTTAGTTTTCACATAAGGTCCGGGGTCAGGACAAAAGACAGATTTTTGACAAATTTCAAAATCTGTCAGATATTGTCCAAATCATTTTTTATTTCACTTCTAGACATGTGAAATGCATGAACTAGGGCAAAAAAGTGTAAAAAAAATTGGTTTGATTTTTTTTAGTACTTTTCAGTTTTTCTTAGTTTTCACATAAGGTCCGGGGTCAGGACAAAAGACAGATTTTTGATAAATTTCAAAATCTGTCAGATATTGTCCAAATAATTTTTTATTTCACTTCTAGACATGTGAAATGCATGAACTAGGGCAAAAAAAGTGAAAAAAAATTGGTCTGATTTTTTTTAGTACTTTTCAGTTTTTCTTAGTTTTCACATAAGGTCCGGGGTCAGGACAAAAGACAGATTTTTGACAAATTTCAAAATCTGTCAGATATTGTCCAAATCATTTTTTATTTCATTTCTAGACATGTGAAATGCATGAACTAGGGCAAAAAAGTGTAAAATAATTGGTTTGATTTTTTTTAGTACCTTTCAGTTTTTCTTAGTTTTCACATAAGGTCCGGGGTCAGGACAAAAGACAGATTTTTGACAAATTTCAAAATCTGTCAGATATTGTCCAAATCATTTTTTATTTCACTTCTAGACATGTGAAATGCATGAACTAGGGCAAAAAAGTGTAAAAAAAATTGGTTTGATTTTTTTTAGTACTTTTCAGTTTTTCTTAGTTTTCACATAAGGTCCGGGGTCAGGACAAAAGACAGATTTTTGATAAATTTCAAAATCTGTCAGATATTGTCCAAATAATTTTTTATTTCACTTCTAGACATGTGAAATGCATGAACTAGGGCAAAAAAAGTGAAAAAAAATTGGTCTGATTTTTTTTAGTACTTTTCAGTTTTTCTTAGTTTTCACATAAGGTCCGGGGTCAGGACAAAAGACAGATTTTTGACAAATTTCAAAATCTGTCAGATATTGTCCAAATCATTTTTTATTTCATTTCTAGACATGTGAAATGCATGAACTAGGGCAAAAAAGTGTAAAAAAAATTGGTTTGATTTTTTTTAGTACTTTTCAGTTTTTCTTAGTTTTCACATAAGGTCCGGGGTCAGGACAAAAGACAGATTTTTGATAAATTTCAAAATCTGTCAGATATTGTCCAAATCATTTTTTATTTCACTTCTAGACATGTGAAATGCATGAACTAGGGCAAAAAAAGTGAAAAAAAATTGGTCTGATTTTTTTTAGTACTTTTCAGTTTTTCTTAGTTTTCACATAAGGTCCGGGGTCAGGACAAAAGACAGATTTTTGACAAATTTCAAAATATGCCAGATATTGTCCAAATTATTTTTTATTTCACTTCTAGACATGTGAAATGCATGAACTAGTGCAAAAAAAGTGAAAAAAAATTGGTCTGATTTTTTTTAGTACTTTTCAGTTTTTCTTAGTTTTCACATAAGGTCCGGGGTCAGGACAAAAGACAGATTTTTGACAAATTTCAAAATATGCCAGATATTGTCCAAATTATTTTTTATTTCACTTCTAGACATGTGAAATGCATGAACTAGTGCAAAAAAGTGTAACAAAATTGATTTGATTTTTTTTAGTACTTTTCAGTTTTTCTTAGTTTTCACATAAGGTCCGGGGTCAGGACAAAAGACAGATTTTTGACAAATTTCAAAATCTGTCAGATATTGTCCAAATCATTTTTAATTTAATTTCTAGACATGTGAAATGCATGAACTAGGGCAAGAAAGTGAAAAAAAATTGGTCTGATTTTTTTTAGTACTTTTCAGTTTTTCTTAGTTTTCACATAAGGTCCGGGGTCAGGACAAAAGACAGATTTTTGACAAATTTCAAAATATGCCAGATATTGTCCAAATTATTTTTTATTTCACTTCTAGACATGTGAAATGCATGAACTAGTGCAAAAAAGTGTAACAAAATTGATTTGATTTTTTTTAGTACTTTTCAGTTTTTCTTAGTTTTCACATAAGGTCCGGGGTCAGGACAAAAGACAGATTTTTGACAAATTTCAAAATCTGTCAGATATTGTCCAAATCATTTTTAATTTAATTTCTAGACATGTGAAATGCATGAACTAGGGCAAGAAAGTGAAAAAAAATTGGTCTGATTTTTTTTAGTACTTTTCAGTTTTTCTTAGTTTTCACATAAGGTCCGGGGTCAGGACAAAAGACAGATTTTTGACAAATTTCAAAATATGTCAGATATTGTCCAAATCATTTTTTATTTCACTTATAGACATGTGAAATGCATGAACTAGTGCAAAAAAGTGTAAAAAAATTGGTTTGATTTTTTTTTAGTACTTTTCAGTTTTTCTTAGTTTTCACATAAGGTCCGGGGTCAGGACAAAAGACAGATTTTTGACAAATTTCAAAATCTGTCAGATATTGTCCAAATCATTTTTTATTTCACTTCTAGACATGTGAAATGCATGAACTAGGGCAAAAAAAGTGAAAAAAAATTGGTCTGATTTTTTTTAGTACTTTTCAGTTTTTCTTAGTTTTCACATAAGGTCCGGGGTCAGGACAAAAGACAGATATTTGACAAATTTCAAAATCTGTCAGATATTGTTCAAATCATTTTTTATTTCATTTCTAGACATGTGAAATGCATGAACTAGGGCAAAAAAAGTGAAAAAAAATTGGTCTGATTTTTTTTAGTACTTTTCAGTTTTTCTTAGTTTTCACGTAAGGTCCGGGGTCAGGACAAAAGACAGATTTTTGACAAATTTCAAAATCTGTCAGATATTGTCCAAATGATTTTTTATTTCACTTCTAGACATGTGAAATGCATGAACTAGGGCAAAAAAGTGTAAAAAAAATTGGTTTGATTTTTTTTAGTACTTTTCAGTTTTTCTTAGTTTTCACATAAGGTCCGGGGTCAGGACAAAAGACAGATTTTTGATAAATTTCAAAATCTGTCAGATATTGTCCAAATAATTTTTTATTTCACTTCTAGACATGTGAAATGCATGAACTAGGGCAAAAAAAGTGAAAAAAAATTGGTCTGATTTTTTTTAGTACTTTTCAGTTTTTCTTAGTTTTCACATAAGGTCCGGGGTCAGGACAAAAGACAGATTTTTGACAAATTTCAAAATCTGTCAGATATTGTCCAAATCATTTTTTATTTCATTTCTAGACATGTGAAATGCATGAACTAGGGCAAAAAAGTGTAAAATAATTGGTTTGATTTTTTTTAGTACCTTTCAGTTTTTCTTAGTTTTCACATAAGGTACGGGGTCAGGACAAAAGACAGATTTTTGACAAATTTCAAAATCTGTCAGATATTGTCCAAATTATTTTTTATTTCACTTCTAGACATGTGAAATGCATGAACTAGGGCAAAAAAGTGTTAAAAAATTGGTTTGATTTTTTTAGTACCTTTCAGTTTTTCTTAGTTTTCACACAAGGTCCGGGGTCAGGACAAAAGACAGATTTTTGACAAATTTCAAAATCTGTCAGATATTGTCCAAATCATTTTTTATTTAATTTCTAGACATGTGAAATGCATGAACTAGGGCAAAAAAAGTGAAAAAAAATTGGTTTGATTTTTTTTTAGTACCTTGCAGTTTTTCTTAGTTTTCACATAAGGTCCGGGGTCAGGACAAAAGACAGATTTTTGACAAATTTCAAAATCTGTCAGATATTGTCCAAATTATTTTTTATTTCACTTCTAGACATGTGAAATGCATGAACTAGGGCAAAAAAGTGTAAAAAAATTGGTTTGATTTTTTTTAGTACTTTTCAGTTTTTCTTAGTTTTCACATAAGGTCCGGGGTCAGGACAAAATACAGATTTCTGACAAATTTCAAAATCTGTCAGATATTGTCCAAATCATTTTTTATTTAATTTCTAGACATGTGAAATGCATGAACTAGGGCAAGAAAGTGTGAAAAAATTGGTTTGATTTTTTTTTAGTACCTTGCAGTTTTTCTTAGTTTTCACATAAGGTCCGGGGTCAGGACAAAAGACAGATTTTTGACAAATTTCAAAATATGTCAAATATTGTCCAAATCATTTTTTATTTCACGTCTAGACATGTGAAATGCATGAACTAGGGCAAAAAAAGTGAAAAAAAATTGGTCTGATTTTTTTTAGTACTTTTCAGTTTTTCTTAGTTTTCACATAAGGTCCGGGGTCAGGACAAAAGACAGATATTTGACAAATTTCAAAATCTGTCAGATATTGTTCAAATCATTTTTTATTTCATTTCTAGACATGTGAAATGCATGAACTAGGGCAAAAAAAGTGAAAAAAAATTGGTCTGATTTTTTTTAGTACTTTTCAGTTTTTCTTAGTTTTCACATAAGGTCCGGGGTCAGGACAAAAGACAGATTTCTGCCAAATTTCAAAATCTGTCAGATATTGTCCAAATCATTTTTTATTTCACTTATAGACATGTGAAATGCATGAACTAGGGCAAAAAAGTGTAAAAAAATTGGTTTGATTTTTTTTTAGTACCTTGCAGTTTTTCTTAGTTTTCACATAAGGTCCGGGGTCAGGACAAAAGACAGAATTTTGACAAATTTCAAAATATGTCAGATATTGTCCAAATTATTTTTTATTTCACGTCTAGACATGTGAAATGCATGAACTAGTGCAAAAAAGTCTAACAAAATTGGTTTGATTTTTTTTTTGTACTTTTCAGTTTTTCTTAGTTTTCACATAAGGTCCGGGGTCAGGACAAAAGACAGATTTTTGACAAATTTCAAAATATGTCAGATATTGTCCAAATCATTTTTTATTTCACTTATAGACATGTGAAATGCATGAACTAGGGCAAAAAAGTGTAAAAAAATTGGTTTGATTTTTTTTAGTACCTTTCAGTTTTTTTTAGTTTTCACATAAGGTCCGGGGTCAGGACAAAAGACAGATTTTTGACAAATTTCAAAATATGTCAGATATTGTCAAAATTATTTTTTATTTCACGTCTAGACATGTGAAATGCATGAACTAGTGCAAAAAATCTAACAAAATTGGTCTGATTTTTTTTAGTACTTTTCAGTTTTTCTTAGTTTTCACATAAGGTCCGGGGTCAGGACAAAAGACAGATTTTTGACAAATTTCAAAATATGTCAGATATTGTCCAAATTATTTTTTATTTCACGTCTAGACATGTGAAATGCATGAACTAGTGCAAAAAAGTGTAACAAAATTGGTTTGATTTTTTTTTAGTACTTTTCAGTTTTTCTTAGTTTTCACATAAGGTCCGGGGTCAGGACAAAAGACAGATTTTTGACAAATTTCAAAATCTGTCAGATATTGTCCAAATCATTTTTTATTTCACTTCTAGACATGTGAAATGCATGAACTAGGGCAAAAAAAGTGAAAAAAAATTGGACTGATTTTTTTTTGTACTTTTCAGTTTTTCTTAGTTTTCACATAAGGTCCGGGGTCAGGACAAAAGACAGATTTTTGACAAATTTCAAAATATGTCAGATATTGTCCAAATTATTTTTTTATTTCACTTCTAGACATGTGAAATGCATGAACTAGTGCAAAAAAGTGTAACAAAATTGATTTGATTTTTTTTTAGTACTTTTCAGTTTTTCTTAGTTTTCACATAAGGTCCGGGGTCAGGATAAAAGACAGATTTTTGACAAATTTCAAAATCTCTCAGATATTGTCCAAATTATTTTTTATTTCACTTCTAGACATGTGAAATGCATGAACTAGGGCAAAAAAAGTGAAAAAAAAATTGGTCTGATTTTTTTTAGTACTTTTCAGTTTTTCTTAGTTTTCACATAAGGTCCGGGGTCAGGACAAAAGACAGATTTTTGACAAATTTCAAAATATGTCAGATATTGTCCAAATCATTTTTTATTTCACTTATAGACATGTGAAATGCATGAACTAGTGCAAAAAAGTGTAACAAAATTGATTTGATTTTTTTTTAGTACTTTTCAGTTTTTCTTAGTTTTCACATAAGGTCCGGGGTCAGGACAAAAGACAGATTTTTGACAAATTTCAAAATCTGTCAGATATTGTCCAAATCATTTTTTATTTCATTTCTAGACATGTGAAATACATGAACTAGGGCAAAAAAAGTGAAAAAAAATTGGTCTGATTTTTTTTAGTACTTTTCAGTTTTTCTTAGTTTTCACATAAGGTCCGGGGTCAGGACAAAATACAGATTTCTGACAAATTTCAAAATCTGTCAGATATTGTCCAAATCATTTTTTATTTAATTTCTAGACATGTGAAATGCATGACCTAGGGCAAGAAAGTGTGAAAAAATTGGTTTGATTTTTTTTTAGTACCTTGCAGTTTTTCTTAGTTTTCACATAAGGTCCGGGGTCAGGACAAAAGACAGATTTTTGACAAATTTCAAAATATGTCAAATATTGTCCAAATCATTTTTTATTTCACTTCTAGACATGTGAAATGCATGAACTAGGGCAAAAAAGTGTAAAAAAATTGGTTTGATTTTTTTTTAGTACCTTGCAGTTTTTCTTAGTTTTCACATAAGGTCCGGGGTCAGGACAAAAGACAGAATTTTGACAAATTTCAAAATATGTCAGATATTGTCCAAATCATTTTTTTATTTCACTTATAGACATGTGAAATGCATGAACTAGGGCAAAAAAGTGTAAAAAAATTGGTTTGATTTTTTTTAGTACCTTTCAGTTTTTTTTAGTTTTCACATAAGGTCCGGGGTCAGGACAAAAGACAGAATTTTTACAAATTTCAAAATATGTCAGATATTGTCCAAATCATTTTTTATTTCACTTCTAGACATGTGAAATGCATGAACTAGGGCAAAAAAGTGTAAAAAAATTGGTTTGATTTTTTTTAGTCCCTTGCAGTTTTTCTTAGTTTTCACATAAGGTCCGGGGTCAGGACAAAAGACAGAATTTTGACAAATTTCAAAATATGTCAGATATTGTCCAAATCATTTTTTATTTCACTTATAGACATGTGAAATGCATGAACTAGGGCAAAAAAGTGTAAAAAAATTGGTTTGATTTTTTTTTAGTACTTTTCAGTTTTTCTTAGTTTTCACATAAGGTCCGGGGTCAGGACAAAAGACAGATTTTTGACAAATTTCAAAATCTGTCAGATATTGTCCAAATCATTTTTAATTTAATTTCTAGACATGTGAAATGCATGAACTAGGGCAAGAAAGTGAAAAAAAATTGGTCTGATTTTTTTTAGTACTTTTCAGTTTTTCTTAGTTTTCACATAAGGTCCGGGGTCAGGACAAAAGACAGATTTTTGACAAATTTCAAAATATGTCAGATATTGTCCAAATTATTTTTTATTTCACGTCTAGACATGTGAAATGCATGAACTAGTGCAAAAAAGTCTAACAAAATTGATTTGATTTTTTTTAGTACTTTTCAGTTTTTCTTAGTTTTCACATAAGGTCCGGGGTCAGGACAAAAGACAGATTTTTGACAAATTTCAAAATCTGTCAGATATTGTCCAAATCATTTTTTATTTCATTTCTAGACATGTGAAATGCATGAACTAGGGCAAGAAAGTGAAAAAAAATTGGTCTGATTTTTTTTAGTACTTTTCAGTTTTTCTTAGTTTTCACATAAGGTCCGGGGTCAGGACAATAGACAGATTTTTGACAAATTTCAAAATCTGTCAGATATTGTCCAAATCATTTTTTATTTCACTTCTAGACATGTGAAATGCATGAACTAGGGCAAAAAAGTGTGAAAAAATTGGTTTGATTTTTTTTAGTACCTTGCAGTTTTTCTTAGTTTTCACATAAGGTCCGGGGTCAGGACAAAAGACAGATTTTTGACAAATTTCAAAATATATCAGATATTGTCCAAATCATTTTTTATTTCACTTATAGACATGTGAAATGTATGAACTAGGGCAAAAAAGTGTAAAAAAATTGGTTTGATTTTTTTTTAGTACCTTGCAGTTTTTCTTAGTTTTCACATAAGGTCCGGGGTCAGGACAAAAGACAGATTTTTGACAAATTTCAAAATATGTCAGATATTGTCCAAATCATTTTTTATTTCACTTATAGACATGTGAAATGCATGAACTAGTGCAAAAAAGTGTAACAAAATTGATTTGATTTTTTTTTAGTACTTTTCAGTTTTTCTTAGTTTTCACATAAGGTCCGGGGTCAGGACAAAAGACAGATTTTTGACAAATTTCAAAATCTGTCAGATATTGTCCAAATCATTTTTTATTTAATTTCTAGACATGTGAAATGCATGAACTAGGGCAAGAAAGTGAAAAAAAATTGGTCTGATTTTTTTTTAGTACTTTTCAGTTTTTCTTAGTTTTCACATAAGGTCCGGGGTCAGGACAAAAGACAGATTTTTGACAAATTTCAAAATATGTCAGATATTGTCCAAATCATTTTTTATTTCACTTATAGACATGTGAAATGCATGAACTAGTGCAAAAAAGTGTAACAAAATTGATTTGATTTTTTTTTTGTACTTTTCAGTTTTTCTTAGTTTTCACATAAGGTCCGGGGTCAGGACAAAAGACAGATTTTTGACAAATTTCAAAATCTGTCAGATATTGTCCAAATCATTTTTTATTTCACTTCAAGACATGTGAAATGCATGAACTAGGGCAAAAAAGTGTGAAAAAATTGGTTTGATTTTTTTTAGTACCTTGCAGTTTTTCTTAGTTTTCACATAAGGTCCGGGGTCAGGACAAAAGACAGATTTTTGACAAATTTCAAAATATGTCAGATATTGTCCAAATCATTTTTTATTTCACTTATAGACATGTGAAATGTATGGACTAGGGCAAAAAAGTGTAAAAAAATTGGTTTGATTTTTTTTTAGTACTTTTCAGTTTTTCTTAGTTTTCACATAAGGTCCGGGGTCAGGACAAAAGACAGATTTTTGACAAATTTCAAAATATGTCAGATATTGTCCAAATCATTTTTTATTTCACTTATAGACATGTGAAATGTATGAACTAGGGCAAAAAAGTGTAACAAAATTGATTTGATTTTTTTTAGTACTTTTCAGTTTTTCTTAGTTTTCACATAAGGTCCGGGGTCAGGACAAAAGACAGATTTTTGACAAATTTCAAAATCTGTCAGATATTGTCCAAATCATTTTTTATTTCACTTCTAGACATGTGAAATGCATGAACTAGGGCAAAAAAGTGTGAAAAAATTGGTTTGATTTTTTTTAGTACCTTGCAGTTTTTCTTAGTTTTCACATAAGGTCCGGGGTCAGGACAAAAGACAGATTTTTGACAAATTTCAAAATATGCCAGATATTGTCCAAATTATTTTTTATTTCACTTCTAGACATGTGAAATGCATGAACTAGTGCAAAAAAGTGTAACAAAATTGATTTGATTTTTTTTAGTACTTTTCAGTTTTTCTTAGTTTTCACATAAGGTCCGGGGTCAGGACAAAAGACAGATTTTTGACAAATTTCAAAATCTGTCAGATATTGTCCAAATCATTTTTAATTTAATTTCTAGACATGTGAAATGCATGAACTAGGGCAAGAAAGTGAAAAAAAATTGGTCTGATTTTTTTTAGTACTTTTCAGTTTTTCTTAGTTTTCACATAAGGTCCGGGGTCAGGACAAAAGACAGATTTTTGACAAATTTCAAAATATGTCAGATATTGTCCAAATTATTTTTTATTTCACGTCTAGACATGTGAAATGCATGAACTAGTGCAAAAAAGTCTAACAAAATTGATTTGATTTTTTTTAGTACTTTTCAGTTTTTCTTAGTTTTCACATAAGGTCCGGGGTCAGGACAAAAGACAGATTTTTGACAAATTTCAAAATCTGTCAGATATTGTCCAAATCATTTTTTATTTAATTTCTAGACATGTGAAATGCATGAACTAGGGCAAGAAAGTGAAAAAAAATTGGTCTGATTTTTTTTAGTACTTTTCAGTTTTTCTTAGTTTTCACATAAGGTCCGGGGTCAGGACAAAAGACAGATTTTTGACAAATTTCAAAATATGCCAGATATTGTCCAAATTATTTTTTATTTCACTTCTAGACATGTGAAATGCATGAACTAGTGCAAAAAAGTGTAACAAAATTGATTTGATTTTTTTTAGTACTTTTCAGTTTTTCTTAGTTTTCACATAAGGTCCGGGGTCAGGACAAAAGACAGATTTTTGACAAATTTCAAAATCTGTCAGATATTGTCCAAATCATTTTTTATTTAATTTCTAGACATGTGAAATGCATGAACTAGGGCAAGAAAGTGAAAAAAAATTGGTCTGATTTTTTTTAGTACTTTTCAGTTTTTCTTAGTTTTCACATAAGGTCCGGGGTCAGGACAAAAGACAGATTTTTGACAAATTTCAAAATATGTCAGATATTGTCCAAATTATTTTTTATTTCACGTCTAGACATGTGAAATGCATGAACTAGTGCAAAAAAGTCTAACAAAATTGATTTGATTTTTTTTAGTACTTTTCAGTTTTTCTTAGTTTTCACATAAGGTCCGGGGTCAGGACAAAAGACAGATTTTTGACAAATTTCAAAATATGTCAGATATTGTCCAAATTATTTTTTATTTCACGTCTAGACATGTGAAATGCATGAACTAGTGCAAAAAAGTGTAACACAATTGGTTTGATTTTTTTTTAGTACTTTTCAGTTTTTCTTAGTTTTCACATAAGGTCCGGGGTCAGGACAAAAGACAGATTTTTGACAAATTTCAAAATCTGTCAGATATTGTCCAAATCATTTTTTATTTCACTTCTAGACATGTGAAATGCATGAACTAGGGCAAAAAAGTGTGAAAAAATTGGTTTGATTTTTTTCAGTACCTTGCAGTTTTTCTTAGTTTTCACATAAGGTCCGGGGTCAGGACAAAAGACAGATTTTTGACAAATTTCAAAATATGTCAGATATTGTCCAAATCATTTTTTATTTCACTTATAGACATGTGAAATGTATGAACTAGGGCAAAAAAGTGTAAAAAAATTGGTTTGATTTTTTTTTAGTACCTTGCAGTTTTTCTTAGTTTTCACATAAGGTCCGGGGTCAGGACAAAAGACAGATTTTTGACAAATTTCAAAATATGCCAGATATTGTCCAAATTATTTTTTATTTCACTTCTAGACATGTGAAATGCATGAACTAGTGCAAAAAAGTGTAACAAAATTGATTTGATTTTTTTTAGTACTTTTCAGTTTTTCTTAGTTTTCACATAAGGTCCGGGGTCAGGACAAAAGACAGATTTTTGACAAATTTCAAAATATGTCAGATATTGTCCAAATTATTTTTTATTTCACGTCTAGACATGTGAAATGCATGAACTAGTGCAAAAAAGTCTAACAAAATTGATTTGATTTTTTTTAGTACTTTTCAGTTTTTCTTAGTTTTCACATAAGGTCCGGGGTCAGGACAAAAGACAGATTTTTGACAAATTTCAAAATATGCCAGATATTGTCCAAATTATTTTTTATTTCACTTCTAGACATGTGAAATGCATGAACTAGTGCAAAAAAGTGTAACAAAATTGATTTGATTTTTTTTAGTACTTTTCAGTTTTTCTTAGTTTTCACATAAGGTCCGGGGTCAGGACAAAAGACAGATTTTTGACAAATTTCAAAATCTGTCAGATATTGTCCAAATCATTTTTTATTTAATTTCTAGACATGTGAAATGCATGAACTAGGGCAAGAAAGTGAAAAAAAATTGGTCTGATTTTTTTTAGTACTTTTCAGTTTTTCTTAGTTTTCACATAAGGTCCGGGGTCAGGACAAAAGACAGATTTTTGACAAATTTCAAAATATGTCAGATATTGTCCAAATTATTTTTTATTTCACGTCTAGACATGTGAAATGCATGAACTAGTGCAAAAAAGTCTAACAAAATTGATTTGATTTTTTTTAGTACTTTTCAGTTTTTCTTAGTTTTCACATAAGGTCCGGGGTCAGGACAAAAGACAGATTTTTGACAAATTTCAAAATATGTCAGATATTGTCCAAATTATTTTTTATTTCACGTCTAGACATGTGAAATGCATGAACTAGTGCAAAAAAGTGTAACACAATTGGTTTGATTTTTTTTTAGTACTTTTCAGTTTTTCTTAGTTTTCACATAAGGTCCGGGGTCAGGACAAAAGACAGATTTTTGACAAATTTCAAAATCTGTCAGATATTGTCCAAATCATTTTTTATTTCACTTCTAGACATGTGAAATGCATGAACTAGGGCAAAAAAGTGTGAAAAAATTGGTTTGATTTTTTTCAGTACCTTGCAGTTTTTCTTAGTTTTCACATAAGGTCCGGGGTCAGGACAAAAGACAGATTTTTGACAAATTTCAAAATATGTCAGATATTGTCCAAATCATTTTTTATTTCACTTATAGACATGTGAAATGTATGAACTAGGGCAAAAAAGTGTAAAAAAATTGGTTTGATTTTTTTTTAGTACCTTGCAGTTTTTCTTAGTTTTCACATAAGGTCCGGGGTCAGGACAAAAGACAGATTTTTGACAAATTTCAAAATATGTCAGATATTGTCCAAATCATTTTTTATTTCACTTATAGACATGTGAAATGCATGAACTAGTGCAAAAAAGTGTAACAAAATTGATTTGATTTTTTTTTAGTACTTTTCAGTTTTTCTTAGTTTTCACATAAGGTCCGGGGTCAGGACAAAAGACAGATTTTTGACAAATTTCAAAATCTGTCAGATATTGTCCAAATCATTTTTTATTTAATTTCTAGACATGTGAAATGCATGAACTAGGGCAAGAAAGTGAAAAAAAATTGGTCTGATTTTTTTTTAGTACTTTTCAGTTTTTCTTAGTTTTCACATAAGGTCCGGGGTCAGGACAAAAGACAGATTTTTGACAAATTTCAAAATATGTCAGATATTGTCCAAATCATTTTTTATTTCACTTATAGACATGTGAAATGCATGAACTAGTGCAAAAAAGTGTAACAAAATTGATTTGATTTTTTTTTTGTACTTTTCAGTTTTTCTTAGTTTTCACATAAGGTCCGGGGTCAGGACAAAAGACAGATTTTTGACAAATTTCAAAATCTGTCAGATATTGTCCAAATCATTTTTTATTTCACTTCAAGACATGTGAAATGCATGAACTAGGGCAAAAAAGTGTGAAAAAATTGGTTTGATTTTTTTTAGTACCTTGCAGTTTTTCTTAGTTTTCACATAAGGTCCGGGGTCAGGACAAAAGACAGATTTTTGACAAATTTCAAAATCTGTCAGATATTGTCCAAATCATTTTTAATTTAATTTCTAGACATGTGAAATGCATGAACTAGGGCAAGAAAGTGAAAAAAAATTGGTCTGATTTTTTTTAGTACTTTTCAGTTTTTCTTAGTTTTCACATAAGGTCCGGGGTCAGGACAAAAGACAGATTTTTGACAAATTTCAAAATATGTCAGATATTGTCCAAATTATTTTTTATTTCACGTCTAGACATGTGAAATGCATGAACTAGTGCAAAAAAGTCTAACAAAATTGATTTGATTTTTTTTAGTACTTTTCAGTTTTTCTTAGTTTTCACATAAGGTCCGGGGTCAGGACAAAAGACAGATTTTTGACAAATTTCAAAATCTGTCAGATATTGTCCAAATCATTTTTTATTTAATTTCTAGACATGTGAAATGCATGAACTAGGGCAAGAAAGTGAAAAAAAATTGGTCTGATTTTTTTTAGTACTTTTCAGTTTTTCTTAGTTTTCACATAAGGTCCGGGGTCAGGACAAAAGACAGATTTTTGACAAATTTCAAAATATGCCAGATATTGTCCAAATTATTTTTTATTTCACTTCTAGACATGTGAAATGCATGAACTAGTGCAAAAAAGTGTAACAAAATTGATTTGATTTTTTTTAGTACTTTTCAGTTTTTCTTAGTTTTCACATAAGGTCCGGGGTCAGGACAAAAGACAGATTTTTGACAAATTTCAAAATCTGTCAGATATTGTCCAAATCATTTTTTATTTAATTTCTAGACATGTGAAATGCATGAACTAGGGCAAGAAAGTGAAAAAAAATTGGTCTGATTTTTTTTAGTACTTTTCAGTTTTTCTTAGTTTTCACATAAGGTCCGGGGTCAGGACAAAAGACAGATTTTTGACAAATTTCAAAATATGTCAGATATTGTCCAAATTATTTTTTATTTCACGTCTAGACATGTGAAATGCATGAACTAGTGCAAAAAAGTCTAACAAAATTGATTTGATTTTTTTTAGTACTTTTCAGTTTTTCTTAGTTTTCACATAAGGTCCGGGGTCAGGACAAAAGACAGATTTTTGACAAATTTCAAAATATGTCAGATATTGTCCAAATTATTTTTTATTTCACGTCTAGACATGTGAAATGCATGAACTAGTGCAAAAAAGTGTAACACAATTGGTTTGATTTTTTTTTAGTACTTTTCAGTTTTTCTTAGTTTTCACATAAGGTCCGGGGTCAGGACAAAAGACAGATTTTTGACAAATTTCAAAATCTGTCAGATATTGTCCAAATCATTTTTTATTTCACTTCTAGACATGTGAAATGCATGAACTAGGGCAAAAAAGTGTGAAAAAATTGGTTTGATTTTTTTCAGTACCTTGCAGTTTTTCTTAGTTTTCACATAAGGTCCGGGGTCAGGACAAAAGACAGATTTTTGACAAATTTCAAAATATGTCAGATATTGTCCAAATCATTTTTTATTTCACTTATAGACATGTGAAATGTATGAACTAGGGCAAAAAAGTGTAAAAAAATTGGTTTGATTTTTTTTTAGTACCTTGCAGTTTTTCTTAGTTTTCACATAAGGTCCGGGGTCAGGACAAAAGACAGATTTTTGACAAATTTCAAAATATGCCAGATATTGTCCAAATTATTTTTTATTTCACTTCTAGACATGTGAAATGCATGAACTAGTGCAAAAAAGTGTAACAAAATTGATTTGATTTTTTTTAGTACTTTTCAGTTTTTCTTAGTTTTCACATAAGGTCCGGGGTCAGGACAAAAGACAGATTTTTGACAAATTTCAAAATATGTCAGATATTGTCCAAATTATTTTTTATTTCACGTCTAGACATGTGAAATGCATGAACTAGTGCAAAAAAGTCTAACAAAATTGATTTGATTTTTTTTAGTACTTTTCAGTTTTTCTTAGTTTTCACATAAGGTCCGGGGTCAGGACAAAAGACAGATTTTTGACAAATTTCAAAATATGCCAGATATTGTCCAAATTATTTTTTATTTCACTTCTAGACATGTGAAATGCATGAACTAGTGCAAAAAAGTGTAACAAAATTGATTTGATTTTTTTTAGTACTTTTCAGTTTTTCTTAGTTTTCACATAAGGTCCGGGGTCAGGACAAAAGACAGATTTTTGACAAATTTCAAAATCTGTCAGATATTGTCCAAATCATTTTTTATTTAATTTCTAGACATGTGAAATGCATGAACTAGGGCAAGAAAGTGAAAAAAAATTGGTCTGATTTTTTTTAGTACTTTTCAGTTTTTCTTAGTTTTCACATAAGGTCCGGGGTCAGGACAAAAGACAGATTTTTGACAAATTTCAAAATATGTCAGATATTGTCCAAATTATTTTTTATTTCACGTCTAGACATGTGAAATGCATGAACTAGTGCAAAAAAGTCTAACAAAATTGATTTGATTTTTTTTAGTACTTTTCAGTTTTTCTTAGTTTTCACATAAGGTCCGGGGTCAGGACAAAAGACAGATTTTTGACAAATTTCAAAATATGTCAGATATTGTCCAAATTATTTTTTATTTCACGTCTAGACATGTGAAATGCATGAACTAGTGCAAAAAAGTGTAACACAATTGGTTTGATTTTTTTTTAGTACTTTTCAGTTTTTCTTAGTTTTCACATAAGGTCCGGGGTCAGGACAAAAGACAGATTTTTGACAAATTTCAAAATCTGTCAGATATTGTCCAAATCATTTTTTATTTCACTTCTAGACATGTGAAATGCATGAACTAGGGCAAAAAAGTGTGAAAAAATTGGTTTGATTTTTTTCAGTACCTTGCAGTTTTTCTTAGTTTTCACATAAGGTCCGGGGTCAGGACAAAAGACAGATTTTTGACAAATTTCAAAATATGTCAGATATTGTCCAAATCATTTTTTATTTCACTTATAGACATGTGAAATGTATGAACTAGGGCAAAAAAGTGTAAAAAAATTGGTTTGATTTTTTTTTAGTACCTTGCAGTTTTTCTTAGTTTTCACATAAGGTCCGGGGTCAGGACAAAAGACAGATTTTTGACAAATTTCAAAATATGCCAGATATTGTCCAAATTATTTTTTATTTCACTTCTAGACATGTGAAATGCATGAACTAGTGCAAAAAAGTGTAACAAAATTGATTTGATTTTTTTTAGTACTTTTCAGTTTTTCTTAGTTTTCACATAAGGTCCGGGGTCAGGACAAAAGACAGATTTTTGACAAATTTCAAAATCTGTCAGATATTGTCCAAATCATTTTTAATTTAATTTCTAGACATGTGAAATGCATGAACTAGGGCAAGAAAGTGAAAAAAAATTGGTCTGATTTTTTTTAGTACTTTTCAGTTTTTCTTAGTTTTCACATAAGGTCCGGGGTCAGGACAAAAGACAGATTTTTGACAAATTTCAAAATATGTCAGATATTGTCCAAATTATTTTTTATTTCACGTCTAGACATGTGAAATGCATGAACTAGTGCAAAAAAGTCTAACAAAATTGATTTGATTTTTTTTAGTACTTTTCAGTTTTTCTTAGTTTTCACATAAGGTCCGGGGTCAGGACAAAAGACAGATTTTTGACAAATTTCAAAATCTGTCAGATATTGTCCAAATCATTTTTTATTTCATTTCTAGACATGTGAAATGCATGAACTAGGGCAAGAAAGTGAAAAAAAATTGGTCTGATTTTTTTTACTACTTTTCAGTTTTTCTTAGTTTTCACATAAGGTCCGGGGTCAGGACAAAAGACAGATTTTTGACAAATTTCAAAATCTGTCAGATATTGTCCAAATCATTTTTTATTTCACTTCTAGACATGTGAAATGCATGAACTAGGGCAAAAAAGTGTGAAAAAATTGGTTTGATTTTTTTTAGTACCTTGCAGTTTTTCTTAGTTTTCACATAAGGTCCGGGGTCAGGACAAAAGACAGATTTTTGACAAATTTCAAAATATATCAGATATTGTCCAAATCATTTTTTATTTCACTTATAGACATGTGAAATGTATGAACTAGGGCAAAAAAGTGTAAAAAAATTGGTTTGATTTTTTTTTAGTACCTTGCAGTTTTCCTTAGTTTTCACATAAGGTCCGGGGTCAGGACAAAAGACAGATTTTTGACAAATTTCAAAATATGTCAGATATTGTCCAAATCATTTTTATTTCACTTATAGACATGTGAAATGCATGAACTAGTGCAAAAAAGTGTAACAAAATTGATTTGATTTTTTTTTAGTACTTTTCAGTTTTTCTTAGTTTTCACATAAGGTCCGGGGTCAGGACAAAAGACAGATTTTTGACAAATTTCAAAATCTGTCAGATATTGTCCAAATCATTTTTTATTTAATTTCTAGACATGTGAAATGCATGAACTAGGGCAAGAAAGTGAAAAAAAATTGGTCTGATTTTTTTTAGTACTTTTCAGTTTTTCTTAGTTTTCACATAAGGTCCGGGGTCAGGACAAAAGACAGATTTTTGACAAATTTCAAAATATGTCAGATATTGTCCAAATCATTTTTTATTTCACTTATAGACATGTGAAATGCATGAACTAGTGCAAAAAAGTGTAACAAAATTGGTTTGATTTTTTTTTAGTACTTTTCAGTTTTTCTTAGTTTTCACATAAGGTCCGGGGTCAGGACAAAAGACAGATTTTTGACAAATTTCAAAATCTGTCAGATATTGTCCAAATAATTTTTTATTTCACTTCTAGACATGTGAAATGCATGAACTAGGGCAAAAAAAGTGAAAAAAAAATTGGTCTGATTTTTTTTAGTACTTTTCAGTTTTTCTTAGTTTTCACATAAGGTCCGGGGTCAGGACAAAAGACAGATTTTTGACAAATTTCAAAATATGCCAGATATTGTCCAAATTATTTTTTATTTCACTTCTAGACATGTGAAATGCATGAACTAGTGCAAAAAAGTGTAACAAAATTGATTTGATTTTTTTTAGTACTTTTCAGTTTTTCTTAGTTTTCACATAAGGTCCGGGGTCAGGACAAAAGACAGATTTTTGACAAATTTCAAAATCTGTCAGATATTGTCCAAATCATTTTTTATTTCATTTCTAGACATGTGAAATGCATGAACTAGGGCAAAAAAAGTGAAAAAAAATTGGACTGATTTTTTTTAGTACTTTTCAGTTTTTCTTAGTTTTCACATAAGGTCCGGGGTCAGGACAAAAGACAGATTTTTGACAAATTTCAAAATATGTCAGATATTGTCCAAATTATTTTTTATTTCACGTCTAGACATGTGAAATGCATGAACTAGTGCAAAAAAGTGTAACAAAATTGGTTTGATTTTTTTTTAGTACTTTTCAGTTTTTCTTAGTTTTCACATAAGGTCCGGGGTCAGGACAAAAGACAGATTTTTGACAAATTTCAAAATATGTCAGATATTGTCCAAATTATTTTTTATTTCACGTCTAGACATGTGAAATGCATGAACTAGTGCAAAAAAGTGTAACAAAATTGATTTGATTTTTTTTTAGTACTTTTCAGTTTTTCTTAGTTTTCACATAAGGTCCGGGGTCAGGATAAAAGACAGATTTTTGACAAATTTCAAAATCTCTCAGATATTGTCCAAATTATTTTTTATTTCACTTCTAGACATGTGAAATGCATGAACTACGGCAAAAAAAGTGAAAAAAAATTGGACTGATTTTTTTTTGTACTTTTCAGTTTTTCTTAGTTTTCACATAAGGTCCGGGGTCAGGACAAAAGACAGATTTTTGACAAATTTCAAAATATGTCAGATATTGTCCAAATTATTTTTTATTTCACGTCTAGACATGTGAAATGCATGAACTAGGGCAAAAAAGTGTAAAAAAATTGGTTTGATTTTTTTTTAGTACCTTGCAGTTTTTCTTAGTTTTCACATAAGGTCCGGGGTCAGGACAAAAGACAGATTTTTGACAAATTTCAAAATATGTCAGATATTGTCCAAATTATTTTTTATTTCACTTCTAGACATGTGAAATGCATGAACTAGTGCAAAAAAGTGTAACAAAATTGATTTGATTTTTTTTAGTACTTTTCAGTTTTTCTTAGTTTTCACATAAGGTCCGGGGTCAGGATAAAAGACAGATTTTTGACAAATTTCAAAATCTCTCAGATATTGTCCAAATTATTTTTTATTTCACTTCTAGACATGTGAAATGCATGAACTAGGGCAAAAAAAGTGAAAAAAAAATTGGTCTGATTTTTTTTAGTACTTTTCAGTTTTTCTTAGTTTTCACATAAGGTCCGGGGTCAGGACAAAAGACAGATTTTTGACAAATTTCAAAATATGTCAGATATTGTCCAAATCATTTTTTATTTCACTTATAGACATGTGAAATGCATGAACTAGTGCAAAAAAGTGTAACAAAATTGATTTGATTTTTTTTTAGTACTTTTCAGTTTTTCTTAGTTTTCACATAAGGTCCGGGGTCAGGACAAAAGACAGATTTTTGACAAATTTCAAAATCTGTCAGATATTGTCCAAATCATTTTTTTTTTCATTTCTAGACATGTGAAATACATGAACTAGGGCAAAAAAAGTGAAAAAAAATTGGTCTGATTTTTTTTAGTACTTTTCAGTTTTTCTTAGTTTTCACATAAGGTCCGGGGTCAGGACAAAAGACAGATTTTTGACAAATTTCAAAATATGTCAGATATTGTCCAAATTATTTTTTATTTCACGTCTAGACATGTGAAATGCATGAACTAGTGCAAAAAAAGTGTAACAAAATTGGTTTGATTTTTTTTTAGTACTTTTCAGTTTTTCTTAGTTTTCACATAAGGTCCGGGGTCAGGACAAAAGACAGATTTTTTACAAATTTCAAAATATGTCAGATATTGTCCAAGTCATTTTTTATTTCACTTCTAGACATGTGAAATGCATGAACTAGGGCAAAAAAGTGTAAAAAAATTGGTTTGATTTTTTTTAGTACCTTACAGTTTTTCTTAGTTTTCACATAAGGTCCGGGGGGTCAGGACAAAAGACAGATTTTTGACAAATTTCAAAATATGTCAGATATTGTCCAAATTATTTTTTATTTCACTTCTAGACATGTGAAATGCATGAACTAGGGCAAAAAAAGTGAAAAAAAATTGGTCTGATTTTTCCTTAGTACCTTGCAGTTTTTCTTAGTTTTCACATAAGGTCCGGGGTCAGGACAAAAGACAGATTTTTGACAAATTTCAAAATATGTCAGATATTGTCCAAATCATTTTTTATTTCACGTCTAGACATGTGAAATGCATGAACTAGTGCAAAAAAGTGTAACAAAATTGGTTTGATTTTTTTTAGTACCTTTCAGTTTTTCTTAGTTTTCACATAAGGTCCGGGGTCAGCACAAAAGACAGATTTTTGACAAATTTCAAAATCTGTCAGATATTGTCCAAGTCATTTTTTATTTCACTTCTAGACATGTGAAATGCATGAACTAGGGCAAAAAAGGGAAAAAAAATTGGTCTGATTTTTTTTTAGTACCTTGCAGTTTTTCTTAGTTTTCACATAAGGTCCGGGGTCAGGACAAAAGACAGATTTTTGACAAATTTCAAAATATGTCAGATATTGTCCAAATTATTTTTTATTTCACGTCTAGACATGTGAAATGCATGAACTAGTGCAAAAAAGTGTAACAAAATTGGTTTGATTTTTTTTTAGTACTTTTCAGTTTTTCTTAGTTTTCACATAAGGTCCGGGGTCAGGACAAAAGACAGATTTTTGACAAATTTCAAAATCTGTCAGATATTGTCCAAATAATTTTTTATTTCACTTCTAGACATGTGAAATGCATGAACTAGGGCAAAAAAAGTGAAAAAAAATTGGTCTGATTTTTTTTAGTACTTTTCAGTTTTTCTTAGTTTTCACATAAGGTCCGGGGTCAGGACAAAATACAGATTTCTGACAAATTTCAAAATCTGTCAGATATTGTCCAAATCATTTTTTATTTAATTTCTAGACATGTGAAATGCATGAACTAGGGCAAGAAAGTGTGAAAAAATTGGTTTGATTTTTTTTTAGTACTTTTCAGTTTTTCTTAGTTTTCACATAAGGTCCGGGGTCAGGACAAAAGACAGATTTTTGACAAATTTCAAAATCTGTCAGATATTGTCCAAATCATTTTTTATTTCACTTCTAGACATGTGAAATGCATGAACTAGGGAAAAAAAAGTGAAAAAAAATTGGACTGATTTTTTTTAGTACTTTTCAGTTTTTCTTAGTTTTCACATAAGGTCCGGGGTCAGGACAAAAGACAGATTTTTGACAAATTTCAAAATATGTCAGATATTGTCCAAATTATTTTTTATTTCACGTCTAGACATGTGAAATGCATGAACTAGGGCAAAAAAGTGTAAAAAAATTGGTTTGATTTTTTTTTAGTACCTTGCAGTTTTTCTTAGTTTTCACATAAGGTCCGGGGTCAGGACAAAAGACAGATTTTTGACAAATTTCAAAATATGTCAGATATTGTCCAAATTATTTTTTATTTCACTTCTAGACATGTGAAATGCATGAACTAGTGCAAAAAAGTGTAACAAAATTGATTTGATTTTTTTTTAGTACTTTTCAGTTTTTCTTAGTTTTCACATAAGGTCCGGGGTCAGGATAAAAGACAGATTTTTGACAAATTTCAAAATCTCTCAGATATTGTCCAAATTATTTTTTATTTCACTTCTAGACATGTGAAATGCATGAACTACGGCAAAAAAAGTGAAAAAAAATTGGACTGATTTTTTTTTGTACTTTTCAGTTTTTCTTAGTTTTCACATAAGGTCCGGGGTCAGGACAAAAGACAGATTTTTGACAAATTTCAAAATATGTCAGATATTGTCCAAATTATTTTTTATTTCACGTCTAGACATGTGAAATGCATGAACTAGGGCAAAAAAGTGTAAAAAAATTGGTTTGATTTTTTTTTAGTACCTTGCAGTTTTTCTTAGTTTTCACATAAGGTCCGGGGTCAGGACAAAAGACAGATTTTTGACAAATTTCAAAATATGTCAGATATTGTCCAAATTATTTTTTATTTCACTTCTAGACATGTGAAATGCATGAACTAGTGCAAAAAAGTGTAACAAAATTGATTTGATTTTTTTTTAGTACTTTTCAGTTTTTCTTAGTTTTCACATAAGGTCCGGGGTCAGGATAAAAGACAGATTTTTGACAAATTTCAAAATCTCTCAGATATTGTCCAAATTATTTTTTATTTCACTTCTAGACATGTGAAATGCATGAACTAGGGCAAAAAAAGTGAAAAAAAAATTGGTCTGATTTTTTTTAGTACTTTTCAGTTTTTCTTAGTTTTCACATAAGGTCCGGGGTCAGGACAAAAGACAGATTTTTGACAAATTTCAAAATATGTCAGATATTGTCCAAATCATTTTTTATTTCACTTATAGACATGTGAAATGCATGAACTAGTGCAAAAAAGTGTAACAAAATTGATTTGATTTTTTTTTAGTACTTTTCAGTTTTTCTTAGTTTTCACATAAGGTCCGGGGTCAGGACAAAAGACAGATTTTTGACAAATTTCAAAATCTGTCAGATATTGTCCAAATCATTTTTTATTTCATTTCTAGACATGTGAAATACATGAACTAGGGCAAAAAAAGTGAAAAAAAATTGGTCTGATTTTTTTTAGTACTTTTCAGTTTTTCTTAGTTTTCACATAAGGTCCGGGGTCAGGACAAAAGACAGATTTTTGACAAATTTCAAAATATGTCAGATATTGTCCAAATTATTTTTTATTTCACGTCTAGACATGTGAAATGCATGAACTAGTGCAAAAAAGTGTAACAAAATTGGTTTGATTTTTTTTTAGTACTTTTCAGTTTTTCTTAGTTTTCACATAAGGTCCGGGGTCAGGACAAAAGACAGATTTTTGACAAATTTCAAAATCTGTCAGATATTGTCCAAATCATTTTTTTTTTCATTTCTAGACATGTGAAATACATGAACTAGGGCAAAAAAAGTGAAAAAAAATTGGTCTGATTTTTTTTAGTACTTTTCAGTTTTTCTTAGTTTTCACATAAGGTCCGGGGTCAGGACAAAAGACAGATTTTTGACAAATTTCAAAATATGTCAGATATTGTCCAAATTATTTTTTATTTCACGTCTAGACATGTGAAATGCATGAACTAGTGCAAAAAAAGTGTAACAAAATTGGTTTGATTTTTTTTTAGTACTTTTCAGTTTTTCTTAGTTTTCACATAAGGTCCGGGGTCAGGACAAAAGACAGATTTTTTACAAATTTCAAAATATGTCAGATATTGTCCAAGTCATTTTTTATTTCACTTCTAGACATGTGAAATGCATGAACTAGGGCAAAAAAGTGTAAAAAAATTGGTTTGATTTTTTTTAGTACCTTACAGTTTTTCTTAGTTTTCACATAAGGTCCGGGGGGTCAGGACAAAAGACAGATTTTTGACAAATTTCAAAATATGTCAGATATTGTCCAAATTATTTTTTATTTCACTTCTAGACATGTGAAATGCATGAACTAGGGCAAAAAAAGTGAAAAAAAATTGGTCTGATTTTTCCTTAGTACCTTGCAGTTTTTCTTAGTTTTCACATAAGGTCCGGGGTCAGGACAAAAGACAGATTTTTGACAAATTTCAAAATATGTCAGATATTGTCCAAATCATTTTTTATTTCACGTCTAGACATGTGAAATGCATGAACTAGTGCAAAAAAGTGTAACAAAATTGGTTTGATTTTTTTTAGTACCTTTCAGTTTTTCTTAGTTTTCACATAAGGTCCGGGGTCAGCACAAAAGACAGATTTTTGACAAATTTCAAAATCTGTCAGATATTGTCCAAGTCATTTTTTATTTCACTTCTAGACATGTGAAATGCATGAACTAGGGCAAAAAAGGGAAAAAAAATTGGTCTGATTTTTTTTTAGTACCTTGCAGTTTTTCTTAGTTTTCACATAAGGTCCGGGGTCAGGACAAAAGACAGATTTTTGACAAATTTCAAAATATGTCAGATATTGTCCAAATTATTTTTTATTTCACGTCTAGACATGTGAAATGCATGAACTAGTGCAAAAAAGTGTAACAAAATTGGTTTGATTTTTTTTTAGTACTTTTCAGTTTTTCTTAGTTTTCACATAAGGTCCGGGGTCAGGACAAAAGACAGATTTTTGACAAATTTCAAAATCTGTCAGATATTGTCCAAATAATTTTTTATTTCACTTCTAGACATGTGAAATGCATGAACTAGGGCAAAAAAAGTGAAAAAAAATTGGTCTGATTTTTTTTAGTACTTTTCAGTTTTTCTTAGTTTTCACATAAGGTCCGGGGTCAGGACAAAATACAGATTTCTGACAAATTTCAAAATCTGTCAGATATTGTCCAAATCATTTTTTATTTAATTTCTAGACATGTGAAATGCATGAACTAGGGCAAGAAAGTGTGAAAAAATTGGTTTGATTTTTTTTTAGTACTTTTCAGTTTTTCTTAGTTTTCACATAAGGTCCGGGGTCAGGACAAAAGACAGATTTTTGACAAATTTCAAAATCTGTCAGATATTGTCCAAATCATTTTTTATTTCACTTCTAGACATGTGAAATGCATGAACTAGGGAAAAAAAAGTGAAAAAAAATTGGACTGATTTTTTTTAGTACTTTTCAGTTTTTCTTAGTTTTCACATAAGGTCCGGGGTCAGGACAAAAGACAGATTTTTGACAAATTTCAAAATATGTCAGATATTGTCCAAATTATTTTTTATTTCACGTCTAGACATGTGAAATGCATGAACTAGGGCAAAAAAGTGTAAAAAAATTGGTTTGATTTTTTTTTAGTACCTTGCAGTTTTTCTTAGTTTTCACATAAGGTCCGGGGTCAGGACAAAAGACAGATTTTTGACAAATTTCAAAATATGTCAGATATTGTCCAAATTATTTTTTATTTCACTTCTAGACATGTGAAATGCATGAACTAGTGCAAAAAAGTGTAACAAAATTGATTTGATTTTTTTTTAGTACTTTTCAGTTTTTCTTAGTTTTCACATAAGGTCCGGGGTCAGGATAAAAGACAGATTTTTGACAAATTTCAAAATCTCTCAGATATTGTCCAAATTATTTTTTATTTCACTTCTAGACATGTGAAATGCATGAACTACGGCAAAAAAAGTGAAAAAAAATTGGACTGATTTTTTTTTGTACTTTTCAGTTTTTCTTAGTTTTCACATAAGGTCCGGGGTCAGGACAAAAGACAGATTTTTGACAAATTTCAAAATATGTCAGATATTGTCCAAATTATTTTTTATTTCACGTCTAGACATGTGAAATGCATGAACTAGGGCAAAAAAGTGTAAAAAAATTGGTTTGATTTTTTTTTAGTACCTTGCAGTTTTTCTTAGTTTTCACATAAGGTCCGGGGTCAGGACAAAAGACAGATTTTTGACAAATTTCAAAATATGTCAGATATTGTCCAAATTATTTTTTATTTCACTTCTAGACATGTGAAATGCATGAACTAGTGCAAAAAAGTGTAACAAAATTGATTTGATTTTTTTTAGTACTTTTCAGTTTTTCTTAGTTTTCACATAAGGTCCGGGGTCAGGATAAAAGACAGATTTTTGACAAATTTCAAAATCTCTCAGATATTGTCCAAATTATTTTTTATTTCACTTCTAGACATGTGAAATGCATGAACTAGGGCAAAAAAAGTGAAAAAAAAATTGGTCTGATTTTTTTTAGTACTTTTCAGTTTTTCTTAGTTTTCACATAAGGTCCGGGGTCAGGACAAAAGACAGATTTTTGACAAATTTCAAAATATGTCAGATATTGTCCAAATCATTTTTTATTTCACTTATAGACATGTGAAATGCATGAACTAGTGCAAAAAAGTGTAACAAAATTGATTTGATTTTTTTTTAGTACTTTTCAGTTTTTCTTAGTTTTCACATAAGGTCCGGGGTCAGGACAAAAGACAGATTTTTGACAAATTTCAAAATCTGTCAGATATTGTCCAAATCATTTTTTATTTCATTTCTAGACATGTGAAATACATGAACTAGGGCAAAAAAAGTGAAAAAAAATTGGTCTGATTTTTTTTAGTACTTTTCAGTTTTTCTTAGTTTTCACATAAGGTCCGGGGTCAGGACAAAAGACAGATTTTTGACAAATTTCAAAATATGTCAGATATTGTCCAAATTATTTTTTATTTCACGTCTAGACATGTGAAATGCATGAACTAGTGCAAAAAAGTGTAACAAAATTGGTTTGATTTTTTTTTAGTACTTTTCAGTTTTTCTTAGTTTTCACATAAGGTCCGGGGTCAGGACAAAAGACAGATTTTTGACAAATTTCAAAATCTGTCAGATATTGTCCAAATCATTTTTTTTTTCATTTCTAGACATGTGAAATACATGAACTAGGGCAAAAAAAGTGTAACAAAATTGGTTTGATTTTTTTTTAGTACTTTTCAGTTTTTCTTAGTTTTCACATAAGGTCCGGGGTCAGGACAAAAGACAGATTTTTTACAAATTTCAAAATATGTCAGATATTGTCCAAGTCATTTTTTATTTCACTTCTAGACATGTGAAATGCATGAACTAGGGCAAAAAAGTGTAAAAAAATTGGTTTGATTTTTTTTAGTACCTTACAGTTTTTCTTAGTTTTCACATAAGGTCCGGGGGGTCAGGACAAAAGACAGATTTTTGACAAATTTCAAAATATGTCAGATATTGTCCAAATTATTTTTTATTTCACTTCTAGACATGTGAAATGCATGAACTAGGGCAAAAAAAGTGAAAAAAAATTGGTCTGATTTTTCCTTAGTACCTTGCAGTTTTTCTTAGTTTTCACATAAGGTCCGGGGTCAGGACAAAAGACAGATTTTTGACAAATTTCAAAATATGTCAGATATTGTCCAAATCATTTTTTATTTCACGTCTAGACATGTGAAATGCATGAACTAGTGCAAAAAAGTGTAACAAAATTGGTTTGATTTTTTTTAGTACCTTTCAGTTTTTCTTAGTTTTCACATAAGGTCCGGGGTCAGCACAAAAGACAGATTTTTGACAAATTTCAAAATCTGTCAGATATTGTCCAAATTATTTTTTATTTCACTTCTAGACATGTGAAATGCATGAACTAGGGCAAAAAAAGGGAAAAAAAATTGGTCTGATTTTTTTTTAGTACCTTGCAGTTTTTCTTAGTTTTCACATAAGGTCCGGGGTTAGGACAAAAGACAGATTTTTGACAAATTTCAAAATATGTCAGATATTGTCCAAATCATTTTTTATTTCACTTCTAGACATGTGAAATGCATGAACTAGGGCAAAAAAGTGTAAAAAAATTGGTTTGATTTTTTTTAGTACCTTTCAGTTTTTCTTAGTTTTCACACAAGGTCCGGGGTCAGGACAAAATACAGATTTCTGACAAATTTCAAAATCTGTCAGATATTGTCCAAATCATTTTTTATTTAATTTCTAGACATGTGAAATGCATGAACTAGTGCAAAAAAGTGTAACAAAATTGGTTTGATTTTTTTTTAGTACTTTTCAGTTTTTCTTAGTTTTCACATAAGGTCCGGGGTCAGGACAAAAGACAGATTTTTGACAAATTTCAAAATCTGTCAGATATTGTCCAAATCATTTTTTATTTAATTTCTAGACATGTGAAATGCATGAACTAGGGCAAGAAAGTGTGAAAAAATTGGTTTGATTTTTTTTTAGTACTTTTCAGTTTTTCTTAGTTTTCACATAAGGTCCGGGGTCAGGACAAAAGACAGATTTTTGACAAATTTCAAAATATGTCAGATATTGTCCAAATTATTTTTTATTTCACGTCTAGACATGTGAAATGCATGAACTAGTGCAAAAAAAGTGTAACAAAATTGGTTTGATTTTTTTTTAGTACTTTTCAGTTTTTCTTAGTTTTCACATAAGGTCCGGGGTCAGGACAAAAGACAGATTTTTGACAAATTTCAAAATCTGTCAGATATTGTCCAAATAATTTTTTATTTCACTTCTAGACATGTGAAATGCATGAACTAGGGCAAAAAAAGTGAAAAAAAATTGGTCTGATTTTTTTTAGTACTTTTCAGTTTTTCTTAGTTTTCACATAAGGTCCGGGGTCAGGACAAAATACAGATTTCTGACAAATTTCAAAATCTGTCAGATATTGTCCAAATCATTTTTTATTTAATTTCTAGACATGTGAAATGCATGAACTAGGGCAAGAAAGTGTGAAAAAATTGGTTTGATTTTTTTTTAGTACTTTTCAGTTTTTCTTAGTTTTCACATAAGGTCCGGGGTCAGGACAAAAGACAGATTTTTGACAAATTTCAAAATATGTCAGATATTGTCCAAATTATTTTTTATTTCACGTCTAGACATGTGAAATGCATGAACTAGTGCAAAAAAAGTGTAACAAAATTGGTTTGATTTTTTTTTAGTACTTTTCAGTTTTTCTTAGTTTTCACATAAGGTCCGGGGTCAGGACAAAAGACAGATTTTTTACAAATTTCAAAATATGTCAGATATTGTCCAAGTCATTTTTTATTTCACTTCTAGACATGTGAAATGCATGAACTAGGGCAAAAAAGTGTAAAAAAATTGGTTTGATTTTTTTTAGTACCTTACAGTTTTTCTTAGTTTTCACATAAGGTCCGGGGGGTCAGGACAAAAGACAGATTTTTGACAAATTTCAAAATATGTCAGATATTGTCCAAATTATTTTTTATTTCACTTCTAGACATGTGAAATGCATGAACTAGGGCAAAAAAAGTGAAAAAAAATTGGTCTGATTTTTTTTTAGTACCTTGCAGTTTTTCTTAGTTTTCACATAAGGTCCGGGGTCAGGACAAAAGACAGATTTTTGACAAATTTCAAAATATGTCAGATATTGTCCAAATCATTTTTTATTTCACGTCTAGACATGTGAAATGCATGAACTAGTGCAAAAAAGTGTAACAAAATTGGTTTGATTTTTTTTAGTACCTTTCAGTTTTTCTTAGTTTTCACATAAGGTCCGGGGTCAGCACAAAAGACAGATTTTTGACAAATTTCAAAATCTGTCAGATATTGTCCAAGTCATTTTTTATTTCACTTCTAGACATGTGAAATGCATGAACTAGGGCAAAAAAGTGTAAAAAAATTGGTTTGATTTTTTTTAGTACCTTACAGTTTTTCTTAGTTTTCACATAAGGTCCGGGGGGTCAGGACAAAAGACAGATTTTTGAAAAATTTCAAAATATGTCAGATATTGTCCAAATTATTTTTTATTTCACTTCTAGACATGTGAAATGCATGAACTAGGGCAAAAAAGGGAAAAAAAATTGGTCTGATTTTTTTTTAGTACCTTGCAGTTTTTCTTAGTTTTCAAATAAGGTCCGGGGTCAGGACAAAAGACAGATTTTTGACAAATTTCAAAATATGTCAGATATTGTCCAAATCATTTTTTATTTCACGTCTAGACATGTGAAATGCATGAACTAGTGCAAAAAAGTGTAACAAAATTGGTTTGATTTTTTTTAGTACCTTTCAGTTTTTCTTAGTTTTCACATAAGGTCCGGGGTCAGCACAAAAGACAGATTTTTGACAAATTTCAAAATCTGTCAGATATTGTCCAAATTATTTTTTATTTCACTTCTAGACATGTGAAATGCATGAACTAGGGCAAAAAAAGGGAAAAAAAATTGGTCTGATTTTTTTTTAGTACCTTGCAGTTTTTCTTAGTTTTCACATAAGGTCCGGGGTTAGGACAAAAGACAGATTTTTGACAAATTTCAAAATATGTCAGATATTGTCCAAATCATTTTTTATTTCACTTCTAGACATGTGAAATGCATGAACTAGGGCAAAAAAGTGTAAAAAAATTGGTTTGATTTTTTTTAGTACCTTTCAGTTTTTCTTAGTTTTCACACAAGGTCCGGGGTCAGGACAAAAGACAGATTTTTGACAAATTTCAAAATCTGTCAGATATTGTCCAAATCATTTTTTATTTAATTTCTAGACATGTGAAATGCATGAACTAGGGCAAAAAAAGTGAAAAAAAATTGGTCTGATTTTTTTAAGTACCTTTCAGTTTTTCTTAGTTTTCACACAAGGTCCGGGGTCAGGACAAAAGACAGATTTTTGACAAATTTCAAAATCTGTCAGATATTGTCCAAATCATTTTTTATTTAATTTCTAGACATGTGAAATGCATGAACTAGGGCAAAAAAAGTGAAAAAAAATTGGTCTGATTTTTTTTAGTACGTTTCAGTTTTTCTTAGTTTTCACATAAGGTCCGGGGTCAGGACAAAAGACAGATTTTTGACAAATTTCAAAATATGTCAGATATTGTCCAAATCATTTTTTATTTAATTTCTAGACATGTGAAATGCATGAACTAGTGCAAAAAAGTGTAACAAAATTGGTTTGATTTTTTTTTAGTACTTTTCAGTTTTTCTTAGTTTTCACATAAGGTCCGGGGTCAGGACAAAAGACAGATTTTTGACAAATTTCAAAATCTGTCAGATATTGTCCAAATAATTTTTTATTTCACTTCTAGACATGTGAAATGCATGAACTAGGGCAAAAAAGTGTAAAAATATTGGTTTGATTTTTTTTAGTACCTTTCAGTTTTTCTTAGTTTTCACATAAGGTCCGGGGTCAGGACAAAAGACAGATTTTTGACAAATTTCAAAATCTGTCAGATATTGTCCAAATCATTTTTTATTTAATTTCTAGACATGTGAAATGCATGAACTAGTGCAAAAAAGTGTAACAAAATTGGTTTGATTTTTTTTTAGTACTTTTCAGTTTTTCTTAGTTTTCACATAAGGTCCGGGGTCAGGACAAAAGACAGATTTTTGACAAATTTCAAAATCTGTCAGATATTGTCCAAATCATTTTTTATTTAATTTCTAGACATGTGAAATGCATGAACTAGGGCAAGAAAGTGTGAAAAAATTGGTTTGATTTTTTTTTAGTACTTTTCAGTTTTTCTTAGTTTTCACATAAGGTCCGGGGTCAGGACAAAAGACAGATTTTTGACAAATTTCAAAATATGTCAGATATTGTCCAAGTCATTTTTTATTTCACTTCTAGACATGTGAAATGCATGAACTAGGGCAAAAAAGTGTAAAAAAATTGGTTTGATTTTTTTTAGTACCTTACAGTTTTTCTTAGTTTTCACATAAGGTCCGGGGGGTCAGGACAAAAGACAGATTTTTGACAAATTTCAAAATATGTCAGATATTGTCCAAATCATTTTTTTATTTCACGTCTAGACATGTGAAATGCATGAACTAGTGCAAAAAAGTGTAACAAAATTGGTTTGATTTTTTTTAGTACCTTTCAGTTTTTCTTAGTTTTCACATAAGGTCCGGGGTCAGCACAAAAGACAGATTTTTGACAAATTTCAAAATCTGTCAGATATTGTCCAAATTATTTTTTATTTCACTTCTAGACATGTGAAATGCATGAACTAGGGCAAAAAAAGGGAAAAAAAATTGGTCTGATTTTTTTTTAGTACCTTGCAGTTTTTCTTAGTTTTCACATAAGGTCCGGGGTTAGGACAAAAGACAGATTTTTGACAAATTTCAAAATATGTCAGATATTGTCCAAATCATTTTTTATTTCACTTCTAGACATGTGAAATGCATGAACTAGGGCAAAAAAGTGTAAAAAAATTGGTTTGATTTTTTTTAGTACCTTTCAGTTTTTCTTAGTTTTCACACAAGGTCCGGGGTCAGGACAAAATACAGATTTCTGACAAATTTCAAAATCTGTCAGATATTGTCCAAATCATTTTTTATTTAATTTCTAGACATGTGAAATGCATGAACTAGTGCAAAAAAGTGTAACAAAATTGGTTTGATTTTTTTTTAGTACTTTTCAGTTTTTCTTAGTTTTCACATAAGGTCCGGGGTCAGGACAAAAGACAGATTTTTGACAAATTTCAAAATCTGTCAGATATTGTCCAAATCATTTTTTATTTAATTTCTAGACATGTGAAATGCATGAACTAGGGCAAGAAAGTGTGAAAAAATTGGTTTGATTTTTTTTTTAGTACTTTTCAGTTTTTCTTAGTTTTCACATAAGGTCCGGGGTCAGGACAAAAGACAGATTTTTGACAAATTTCAAAATATGTCAGATATTGTCCAAATTATTTTTTATTTCACGTCTAGACATGTGAAATGCATGAACTAGTGCAAAAAAAGTGTAACAAAATTGGTTTGATTTTTTTTTAGTACTTTTCAGTTTTTCTTAGTTTTCACATAAGGTCCGGGGTCAGGACAAAAGACAGATTTTTTACAAATTTCAAAATATGTCAGATATTGTCCAAGTCATTTTTTATTTCACTTCTAGACATGTGAAATGCATGAACTAGGGCAAAAAAGTGTAAAAAAATTGGTTTGATTTTTTTTAGTACCTTACAGTTTTTCTTAGTTTTCACATAAGGTCCGGGGGGTCAGGAAAAAAGACAGATTTTTGAAAAATTTCAAAATATGTCAGATATTGTCCAAATTATTTTTTATTTCACTTCTAGATATGTGAAATGCATGAACTAGGGCAAAAAAGGGAAAAAAAATTGGTCTGATTTTTTTTTAGTACCTTGCAGTTTTTCTTAGTTTTCACATAAGGTCCGGGGTCAGGACAAAAGACAGATTTTTGACAAATTTCAAAATATGTCAGATATTGTCCAAATTATTTTTTATTTCACGTCTAGACATGTGAAATGCATGAACTAGTGCAAAAAAGTGTAACAAAATTGGTTTGATTTTTTTTTAGTACTTTTCAGTTTTTCTTAGTTTTCACATAAGGTCCGGGGTCAGGACAAAAGACAGATTTTTGACAAATTTCAAAATCTGTCAGATATTGTCCAAATAATTTTTTATTTCACTTCTAGACATGTGAAATGCATGAACTAGGGCAAAAAAAGTGAAAAAAAATTGGTCTGATTTTTTTTAGTACTTTTCAGTTTTTCTTAGTTTTCACATAAGGTCCGGGGTCAGGACAAAATACAGATTTCTGACAAATTTCAAAATCTGTCAGATATTGTCCAAATCATTTTTTATTTAATTTCTAGACATGTGAAATGCATGAACTAGGGCAAAAAAAGTGAAAAAAAATTGGTCTGATTTTTTTTAGTACTTTTCAGTTTTTCTTAGTTTTCACATAAGGTCCGGGGTCAGGACAAAATACAGATTTCTGACAAATTTCAAAATCTGTCAGATATTGTCCAAATCATTTTTTATTTAATTTCTAGACATGTGAAATGCATGAACTAGTGCAAAAAAGTGTAACAAAATTGGTTTGATTTTTTTTTAGTACTTTTCAGTTTTTCTTAGTTTTCACATAAGGTCCGGGGTCAGGACAAAAGACAGATTTTTGACAAATTTCAAAATCTGTCAGATATTGTCCAAATCATTTTTTATTTAATTTCTAGACATGTGAAATGCATGAACTAGGGCAAGAAAGTGTGAAAAAATTGGTTTGATTTTTTTTTAGTACTTTTCAGTTTTTCTTAGTTTTCACATAAGGTCCGGGGTCAGGACAAAAGACAGATTTTTGACAAATTTCAAAATATGTCAGATATTGTCCAAATTATTTTTTATTTCACGTCTAGACATGTGAAATGCATGAACTAGTTCAAAAAAAGTGTAACAAAATTGGTTTGATTTTTTTTTAGTACTTTTCAGTTTTTCTTAGTTTTCACATAAGGTCCGGGGTCAGGACAAAAGACAGATTTTTTACAAATTTCAAAATATGTCAGATATTGTCCAAGTCATTTTTTATTTCACTTCTAGACATGTGAAATGCATGAACTAGGGCAAAAAAGTGTAAAAAAATTGGTTTGATTTTTTTTAGTACCTTACAGTTTTTCTTAGTTTTCACATAAGGTCCGGGGGGTCAGGACAAAAGACAGATTTTTGACAAATTTCAAAATATGTCAGATATTGTCCAAATCATTTTTTATTTAATTTCTAGACATGTGAAATGCATGAACTAGGGCAAGAAAGTGTGAAAAAATTGGTTTGATTTTTTTTTAGTACTTTTCAGTTTTTCTTAGTTTTCACATAAGGTCCGGGGTCAGGACAAAAGA
The DNA here is from genome assembly GCF_046254945.1 of Alosa pseudoharengus. Taxonomy (NCBI): domain Eukaryota; kingdom Metazoa; phylum Chordata; class Actinopteri; order Clupeiformes; family Clupeidae; genus Alosa; species Alosa pseudoharengus. The sequence continues at coordinate 132,010 of NW_027468865.1, read as the reverse complement.
CAGATTTTTGAAAAATTTCAAAATATGTCAGATATTGTCCAAATTATTTTTTATTTCACGTCTAGACATGTGAAATGCATGAACTAGTGCAAAAAAAGTGTAACAAAATTGGTTTGATTTTTTTTTAGTACCTTACAGTTTTTCTTAGTTTTCACATAAGGTCCGGGGGGTCAGGACAAAAGACAGATTTTTGAAAAATTTCAAAATATGTCAGATATTGTCCAAATTATTTTTTATTTCACTTCTAGACATGTGAAATGCATGAACTAGGGCAAAAAAGGGAAAAAAAATTGGTCTGATTTTTTTTTAGTACCTTGCAGTTTTTCTTAGTTTTCACATAAGGTCCGGGGTCAGGACAAAAGACAGATTTTTGACAAATTTCAAAATATGTCAGATATTGTCCAAATTATTTTTTATTTCACGTCTAGACATGTGAAATGCATGAACTAGTGCAAAAAAGTGTAACAAAATTGGTTTGATTTTTTTTAGTACCTTTCAGTTTTTCTTAGTTTTCACATAAGGTCCGGGGTCAGCACAAAAGACAGATTTTTGACAAATTTCAAAATCTGTCAGATATTGTCCAAGTCATTTTTTATTTCACTTCTAGACATGTGAAATGCATGAACTAGGGCAAAAAAGTGTAAAAAAATTGGTTTGATTTTTTTTAGTACCTTACAGTTTTTCTTAGTTTTCACATAAGGTCCGGGGGGTCAGGACAAAAGACAGATTTTTGAAAAATTTCAAAATATGTCAGATATTGTCCAAATTATTTTTTATTTCACTTCTAGACATGTGAAATGCATGAACTAGGGCAAAAAAGGGAAAAAAAATTGGTCTGATTTTTTTTTAGTACCTTGCAGTTTTTCTTAGTTTTCACATAAGGTCCAGGGTCAGGACAAAAGACAGATTTTTGACAAATTTCAAAATATGTCAGATATTGTCCAAATCATTTTTTATTTCACGTCTAGACATGTGAAATGCATGAACTAGTGCAAAAAAGTGTAACAAAATTGGTTTGATTTTTTTTAGTACCTTTCAGTTTTTCTTAGTTTTCACATAAGGTCCGGGGTCAGCACAAAAGACAGATTTTTGACAAATTTCAAAATCTGTCAGATATTGTCCAAATTATTTTTTATTTCACTTCTAGACATGTGAAATGCATGAACTAGGGCAAAAAAAGTGAAAAAAAATTGGTCTGATTTTTTTTTAGTACCTTGCAGTTTTTCTTAGTTTTCACATAAGGTCCGGGGTTAGGACAAAAGACAGATTTTTGACAAATTTCAAAATCTGTCAGATATTGTCCAAATCATTTTTTATTTAATTTCTAGACATGTGAAATGCATGAACTAGGGCAAAAAAAGTGAAAAAAAATTGGTCTGATTTTTTTTAGTACGTTTCAGTTTTTCTTAGTTTTCACATAAGGTCCGGGGTCAGGACAAAAGACAGATTTTTGACAAATTTCAAAATATGTCAGATATTGTCCAAATTATTTTTTATTTCACGTCTAGACATGTGAAATGCATGAACTAGTGCAAAAAAGTGTAACAAAATTGGTTTGATTTTTTTTTAGTACTTTTCAGTTTTTCTTAGTTTTCACATAAGGTCCGGGGTCAGGACAAAAGACAGATTTTTGACAAATTTCAAAATCTGTCAGATATTGTCCAAATAATTTTTTATTTCACTTCTAGACATGTGAAATGCATGAACTAGGGCAAAAAAGTGTAAAAATATTGGTTTGATTTTTTTTAGTACCTTTCAGTTTTTCTTAGTTTTCACATAAGGTCCGGGGTCAGGACAAAAGACAGATTTTTGACAAATTTCAAAATCTGTCAGATATTGTCCAAATCATTTTTTATTTAATTTCTAGACATGTGAAATGCATGAACTAGGGCAAAAAAAGTGAAAAAAAATTGGTCTGATTTTTTTTAGTACTTTTCAGTTTTTCTTAGTTTTCATATAAGGTCCGGGGTCAGGACAAAATACAGATTTCTGATAAATTTCAAAATCTGTCAGATATTGTCCAAATCATTTTTTATTTAATTTCTAGACATGTGAAATGCATGAACTAGGGCAAGAAAGTGTGAAAAAATTGGTTTGATTTTTTTTTAGTACTTTTCAGTTTTTCTTAGTTTTCACATAAGGTCCGGGGTCAGGACAAAAGACAGATTTTTGACAAATTTCAAAATATGTCAGATATTGTCCAAATTATTTTTTATTTCACGTCTAGACATGTGAAATGCATGAACTAGTGCAAAAAAAGTGTAACAAAATTGGTTTGATTTTTTTTTAGTACTTTTCAGTTTTTCTTAGTTTTCACATAAGGTCCGGGGTCAGGACAAAAGACAGAATTTTGACAAATTTCAAAATATGTCAGATATTGTCCAAATCATTTTTTATTTCACTTATAGACATGTGAAATGCATGAACTAGGGCAAAAAAGTGTAAAAAAATTGGTTTGATTTTTTTTAGTACCTTGCAGTTTTTTTTAGTTTTCACATAAGGTCCGGGGTCAGGACAAAAGACAGATTTTTGACAAATTTCAAAATATGTCAGATATTGTCCAAATTATTTTTTATTTCACGTCTAGACATGTGAAATGCATGAACTAGGGCAAAAAAGTGTAAAAAAATTGGTTTGATTTTTTTTAGTACCTTGCAGTTTTTCTTAGTTTTCACATAAGGTCCGGGGTCAGGACAAAAGACAGAATTTTGACAAATTTCAAAATATGTCAGATATTGTCCAAATCATTTTTTATTTCACTTATAGACATGTGAAATGCATGAACTAGGGCAAAAAAGTGTAAAAAAATTGGTTTGATTTTTTTTAGTACCTTTCAGTTTTTTTTAGTTTTCACATAAGGTCCGGGGTCAGGACAAAAGACAGATTTTTGACAAATTTCAAAATATGTCAGATATTGTCCAAATCATTTTTTATTTCACTTCTAGACATGTGAAATGCATGAACTAGGGCAAAAAAGTGTAAAAAAATTGGTTTGATTTTTTTTTAGAACCTTGCAGTTTTTCTTAGTTTTCACATAAGGTCCGGGGTCAGGACAAAAGACAGAATTTTGACAAATTTCAAAATATGTCAGATATTGTCCAAATCATTTTTTATTTAATTTCTAGACATGTGAAATGCATGAACTAGTGCAAAAAAGTGTAACAAAATTGGTTTGATTTTTTTTTAGTACTTTTCAGTTTTTCTTAGTTTTCACATAAGGTCCGGGGTCAGGACAAAAGACAGATTTTTGACAAATTTCAAAATCTGTCAGATATTGTCCAAATCATTTTTTATTTAATTTCTAGACATGTGAAATGCATGAACTAGGGCAAAAAAAGTGAAAAAAAATTGGTCTGATTTTTTTTAGTACTTTTCAGTTTTTCTTAGTTTTCATATAAGGTCCGGGGTCAGGACAAAATACAGATTTCTGATAAATTTCAAAATCTGTCAGATATTGTCCAAATCATTTTTTATTTAATTTCTAGACATGTGAAATGCATGAACTAGGGCAAGAAAGTGTGAAAAAATTGGTTTGATTTTTTTTTAGTACTTTTCAGTTTTTCTTAGTTTTCACATAAGGTCCGGGGTCAGGACAAAAGACAGATTTTTGACAAATTTCAAAATATGTCAGATATTGTCCAAATTATTTTTTATTTCACGTCTAGACATGTGAAATGCATGAACTAGTGCAAAAAAAGTGTAACAAAATTGGTTTGATTTTTTTTTAGTACTTTTCAGTTTTTCTTAGTTTTCACATAAGGTCCGGGGTCAGGACAAAAGACAGAATTTTGACAAATTTCAAAATATGTCAGATATTGTCCAAATCATTTTTTATTTCACTTATAGACATGTGAAATGCATGAACTAGGGCAAAAAAGTGTAAAAAAATTGGTTTGATTTTTTTTAGTACCTTGCAGTTTTTTTTAGTTTTCACATAAGGTCCGGGGTCAGGACAAAAGACAGATTTTTGACAAATTTCAAAATATGTCAGATATTGTCCAAATTATTTTTTATTTCACGTCTAGACATGTGAAATGCATGAACTAGGGCAAAAAAGTGTAAAAAAATTGGTTTGATTTTTTTTAGTACCTTGCAGTTTTTCTTAGTTTTCACATAAGGTCCGGGGTCAGGACAAAAGACAGAATTTTGACAAATTTCAAAATATGTCAGATATTGTCCAAATCATTTTTTATTTCACTTATAGACATGTGAAATGCATGAACTAGGGCAAAAAAGTGTAAAAAAATTGGTTTGATTTTTTTTAGTACCTTTCAGTTTTTTTTAGTTTTCACATAAGGTCCGGGGTCAGGACAAAAGACAGATTTTTGACAAATTTCAAAATATGTCAGATATTGTCCAAATCATTTTTTATTTCACTTCTAGACATGTGAAATGCATGAACTAGGGCAAAAAAGTGTAAAAAAATTGGTTTGATTTTTTTTTAGAACCTTGCAGTTTTTCTTAGTTTTCACATAAGGTCCGGGGTCAGGACAAAAGACAGAATTTTGACAAATTTCAAAATATGTCAGATATTGTCCAAATCATTTTTTATTTAATTTCTAGACATGTGAAATGCATGAACTAGTGCAAAAAAGTGTAACAAAATTGGTTTGATTTTTTTTTAGTACTTTTCAGTTTTTCTTAGTTTTCACATAAGGTCCGGGGTCAGGACAAAAGACAGATTTTTGACAAATTTCAAAATCTGTCAGATATTGTCCAAATCATTTTTTATTTAATTTCTAGACATGTGAAATGCATGAACTAGGGCAAGAAAGTGTGAAAAAATTGGTTTGATTTTTTTTTAGTACTTTTCAGTTTTTCTTAGTTTTCACATAAGGTCCGGGGTCAGGACAAAAGACAGATTTTTGACAAATTTCAAAATATGTCAGATATTGTCCAAATTATTTTTTATTTCACGTCTAGACATGTGAAATGCATGAACTAGTTCAAAAAAAGTGTAACAAAATTGGTTTGATTTTTTTTTAGTACTTTTCAGTTTTTCTTAGTTTTCACATAAGGTCCGGGGTCAGGACAAAAGACAGATTTTTTACAAATTTCAAAATATGTCAGATATTGTCCAAGTCATTTTTTATTTCACTTCTAGACATGTGAAATGCATGAACTAGGGCAAAAAAGTGTAAAAAAATTGGTTTGATTTTTTTTAGTACCTTACAGTTTTTCTTAGTTTTCACATAAGGTCCGGGGGGTCAGGACAAAAGACAGATTTTTGACAAATTTCAAAATATGTCAGATATTGTCCAAATCATTTTTTATTTAATTTCTAGACATGTGAAATGCATGAACTAGGGCAAGAAAGTGTGAAAAAATTGGTTTGATTTTTTTTTAGTACTTTTCAGTTTTTCTTAGTTTTCACATAAGGTCCGGGGTCAGGACAAAAGACAGATTTTTGAAAAATTTCAAAATATGTCAGATATTGTCCAAATTATTTTTTATTTCACGTCTAGACATGTGAAATGCATGAACTAGTGCAAAAAAAGTGTAACAAAATTGGTTTGATTTTTTTTTATTACCTTACAGTTTTTCTTAGTTTTCACATAAGGTCCGGGGGGTCAGGACAAAAGACAGATTTTTGAAAAATTTCAAAATATGTCAGATATTGTCCAAATCATTTTTTATTTCACTTCTAGACATGTGAAATGCATGAACTAGGGCAAAAAAGTGTAAAAAAATTGGTTTGATTTTTTTTTAGAACCTTGCAGTTTTTCTTAGTTTTCACATAAGGTCCGGGGTCAGGACAAAAGACAGAATTTTGACAAATTTCAAAATATGTCAGATATTGTCCAAATCATTTTTTATTTAATTTCTAGACATGTGAAATGCATGAACTAGTGCAAAAAAGTGTAACAAAATTGGTTTGATTTTTTTTTAGTACTTTTCAGTTTTTCTTAGTTTTCACATAAGGTCCGGGGTCAGGACAAAAGACAGATTTTTGACAAATTTCAAAATCTGTCAGATATTGTCCAAATCATTTTTTATTTAATTTCTAGACATGTGAAATGCATGAACTAGGGCAAGAAAGTGTGAAAAAATTGGTTTGATTTTTTTTTAGTACTTTTCAGTTTTTCTTAGTTTTCACATAAGGTCCGGGGTCAGGACAAAAGACAGATTTTTGACAAATTTCAAAATATGTCAGATATTGTCCAAATTATTTTTTATTTCACGTCTAGACATGTGAAATGCATGAACTAGTTCAAAAAAAGTGTAACAAAATTGGTTTGATTTTTTTTTAGTACTTTTCAGTTTTTCTTAGTTTTCACATAAGGTCCGGGGTCAGGACAAAAGACAGATTTTTTACAAATTTCAAAATATGTCAGATATTGTCCAAGTCATTTTTTATTTCACTTCTAGACATGTGAAATGCATGAACTAGGGCAAAAAAGTGTAAAAAAATTGGTTTGATTTTTTTTAGTACCTTACAGTTTTTCTTAGTTTTCACATAAGGTCCGGGGGGTCAGGACAAAAGACAGATTTTTGACAAATTTCAAAATATGTCAGATATTGTCCAAATCATTTTTTATTTAATTTCTAGACATGTGAAATGCATGAACTAGGGCAAGAAAGTGTGAAAAAATTGGTTTGATTTTTTTTTAGTACTTTTCAGTTTTTCTTAGTTTTCACATAAGGTCCGGGGTCAGGACAAAAGACAGATTTTTGAAAAATTTCAAAATATGTCAGATATTGTCCAAATTATTTTTTATTTCACGTCTAGACATGTGAAATGCATGAACTAGTGCAAAAAAAGTGTAACAAAATTGGTTTGATTTTTTTTTAGTACCTTACAGTTTTTCTTAGTTTTCACATAAGGTCCGGGGGGTCAGGACAAAAGACAGATTTTTGAAAAATTTCAAAATATGTCAGATATTGTCCAAATTATTTTTTATTTCACTTCTAGACATGTGAAATGCATGAACTAGGGCAAAAAAGGGAAAAAAAATTGGTCTGATTTTTTTTTAGTACCTTGCAGTTTTTCTTAGTTTTCACATAAGGTCCGGGGTCAGGACAAAAGACAGATTTTTGACAAATTTCAAAATATGTCAGATATTGTCCAAATTATTTTTTATTTCACGTCTAGACATGTGAAATGCATGAACTAGTGCAAAAAAGTGTAACAAAATTGGTTTGATTTTTTTTAGTACCTTTCAGTTTTTCTTAGTTTTCACATAAGGTCCGGGGTCAGCACAAAAGACAGATTTTTGACAAATTTCAAAATCTGTCAGATATTGTCCAAGTCATTTTTTATTTCACTTCTAGACATGTGAAATGCATGAACTAGGGCAAAAAAGTGTAAAAAAATTGGTTTGATTTTTTTTAGTACCTTACAGTTTTTCTTAGTTTTCACATAAGGTCCGGGGGGTCAGGACAAAAGACAGATTTTTGAAAAATTTCAAAATATGTCAGATATTGTCCAAATTATTTTTTATTTCACTTCTAGACATGTGAAATGCATGAACTAGGGCAAAAAAGGGAAAAAAAATTGGTCTGATTTTTTTTTAGTACCTTGCAGTTTTTCTTAGTTTTCACATAAGGTCCAGGGTCAGGACAAAAGACAGATTTTTGACAAATTTCAAAATATGTCAGATATTGTCCAAATTATTTTTTATTTCACGTCTAGACATGTGAAATGCATGAACTAGTGCAAAAAAGTGTAACAAAATTGGTTTGATTTTTTTTTAGTACTTTTCAGTTTTTCTTAGTTTTCACATAAGGTCCGGGGTCAGGACAAAAGACAGATTTTTGACAAATTTCAAAATATGTCAGATATTGTCCAAATTATTTTTTATTTCACGTCTAGACATGTGAAATGCATGAACTAGTGCAAAAAAGTGTAACAAAATTGGTTTGATTTTTTTTTAGTACTTTTCAGTTTTTCTTAGTTTTCACATAAGGTCCGGGGTCAGGACAAAAGACAGATTTTTGACAAATTTCAAAATATGTCAGATATTGTCCAAATTATTTTTTATTTCACGTCTAGACATGTGAAATGCATGAACTAGTGCAAAAAAGTCTAACAAAATTGGTCTGATTTTTTTTAAGTACTTTTCAGTTTTTCTTAGTTTTCACATAAGGTCCGGGGTCAGGACAAAAGACAGATTTTTGACAAATTTCAAAATATGTCAGATATTGTCCAAATTATTTTTTATTTCACGTCTAGACATGTGAAATGCATGAACTAGTGCAAAAAAGTCTAACAAAATTGGTCTGATTTTTTTTAGTACTTTTCAGTTTTTCTTAGTTTTCACATAAGGTCCGGGGTCAGGACAAAAGACAGATTTTTGACAAATTTCAAAATCTGTCAGATATTGTCCAAATCATTTTTTATTTCACTTCTAGACATGTGAAATGCATGAACTAGGGCAAAAAAGTGTAAAAAAATTGGTTTGATTTTTTTTAGTACCTTGCAGTTTTTCTTAGTTTTCACATAAGGTCCGGGGTCAGGACAAAAGACAGAATTTTGACAAATTTCAAAATATGTCAGATATTGTCCAAATTATTTTTTATTTCACGTCTAGACATGTGAAATGCATGAACTAGGGCAAAAAAGTGTAAAAAAATTGGTTTGATTTTTTTTAGTACCTTGCAGTTTTTCTTAGTTTTCACATAAGGTCCGGGGTCAGGACAAAAGACAGAATTTTGACAAATTTCAAAATATGTCAGATATTGTCCAAATCATTTTTTATTTCACTTATAGACATGTGAAATGCATGAACTAGTGCAAAAAAGTCTAACAAAATTGGTCTGATTTTTTTTAGTACTTTTCAGTTTTTCTTAGTTTTCACATAAGGTCCGGGGTCAGGACAAAAGACAGATTTTTGACAAATTTCAAAATCTGTCAGATATTGTCCAAATCATTTTTTATTTCACTTCTAGACATGTGAAATGCATGAACTAGGGCAAAAAAGTGTAAAAAAATTGGTTTGATTTTTTTTTAGTACCTTGCAGTTTTTCTTAGTTTTCACATAAGGTCCGGGGTCAGGACAAAAGACAGATTTTTGTCAAATTTCAAAATCTGTCAGATATTGTCCAAATCATTTTTTATTTCATTTCTAGACATGTGAAATGCATGAACTAGGGCAAAAAAAGTGAAAAAAAATTGGTCTGATTTTTTTTAGTACTTTTCAGTTTTTCTTAGTTTTCACATAAGGTCCGGGGTCAGGACAAAATACTTATTTCTGACAAATTTCAAAATCTGTCAGATATTGTCCAAATCATTTTTTATTTCACTTATAGACATGTGAAATGCATGAACTAGGGCAAAAAAGTGTAAAAAAATTGGTTTGATTTTTTTTTAGTACCTTGCAGTTTTTCTTAGTTTTCACATAAGGTCCGGGGTCAGGACAAAAGACAGAATTTTGACAAATTTCAAAATATGTCAGATATTTGTCCAAATTATTTTTTATTTCACGTCTAGACATGTGAAATGCATGAACTAGTGCAAAAAAGTCTAACAAAATTGGTTTGATTTTTTTTTTGTACTTTTCAGTTTTTCTTAGTTTTCACATAAGGTCCGGGGTCAGGATAAAAGACAGATTTTTGACAAATTTCAAAATCTCTCAGATATTGTCCAAATCATTTTTTATTTCACTTCTAGACATGTGAAATGCATGAACTAGGGCAAAAAAGTGTAAAAAAATTGGTTTGATTTTTTTTTAGTACCTTGCAGTTTTTCTTAGTTTTCACATAAGGTCCGGGGTCAGGACAAAAGACAGAATTTTGACAAATTTCAAAATATGTCAGATATTGTCCAAATCATTTTTTATTTCACGTCTAGACATGTGAAATGCATGAACTAGTGCAAAAAAGTCTAACAAAATTGGTTTGATTTTTTTTAGTACTTTTCAGTTTTTCTTAGTTTTCACATAAGGTCCGGGGTCAGGATAAAAGACAGATTTTTGACAAATTTCAAAATCTCTCAGATATTGTCCAAATCATTTTTTATTTCACTTCTAGACATGTGAAATGCATGAACTAGTGCAAAAAAGTGTAAAAATATTGGTTTGATTTTTTTTAGTACCTTTCAGTTTTTCTTAGTTTTCACATAAGGTCCGGGGTCAGGACAAAAGACAGATTTTTGACAAATTTCAAAATATGTCAGATATTGTCCAAATCATTTTTTATTTCACTTATAGACATGTGAAATGCATGAACTAGGGCAAAAAAGTGTAAAAAAATTGGTTTGATTTTTTTTAGTACCTTTCAGTTTTTTTTAGTTTTCACATAAGGTCCGGGGTCAGGACAAAAGACAGATTTTTGACAAATTTCAAAATATGTCAGATATTGTCCAAATTATTTTTTATTTCACGTCTAGACATGTGAAATGCATGAACTAGTGCAAAAAAGTGTAAAAAAATTGGTTTGATTTTTTTTAGTACCTTTCAGTTTTTTTTAGTTTTCACATAAGGTCCGGGGTCAGGACAAAAGACAGATTTTTGACAAATTTCAAAATATGTCAGATATTGTCAAAATTATTTTTTATTTCACGTCTAGACATGTGAAATGCATGAACTAGTGCAAAAAATCTAACAAAATTGGTCTGATTTTTTTTTGTACTTTTCAGTTTTTCTTAGTTTTCACATAAGGTCCGGGGTCAGGATAAAAGACAGATTTTTGACAAATTTCAAAATCTCTCAGATATTGTCCAAATTATTTTTTATTTCACTTCTAGACATGTGAAATGCATGAACTAGGGCAAAAAAAGTGAAAAAAAATTGGTCTGATTTTTTTTTAGTACTTTTCAGTTTTTCTTAGTTTTCACATAAGGTCCGGGGTCAGGACAAAAGACAGAATTTTTACAAATTTCAAAATATGTCAGATATTGTCCAAATCATTTTTTATTTCACTTCTAGACATGTGAAATGCATGAACTAGGGCAAAAAAGTGTAAAAAAATTGGTTTGATTTTTTTTTAGTCCCTTGCAGTTTTTCTTAGTTTTCACATAAGGTCCTGGGTCAGGACAAAAGACAGAATTTTGACAAATTTCAAAATATGTCAGATATTGTCCAAATCATTTTTTATTTCACTTATAGACATGTGAAATGCATGAACTAGGGCAAAAAAGTGTAAAAAAATTGGTTTGATTTTTTTTAGTACCTTTCAGTTTTTTTTAGTTTTCACATAAGGTCCGGGGTCAGGACAAAAGACAGATTTTTGACAAATTTCAAAATATGTCAGATATTGTCAAAATTATTTTTTATTTCACGTCTAGACATGTGAAATGCATGAACTAGTGCAAAAAAGTCTAACAAAATTGGTTTGATTTTTTTTTTGTACTTTTCAGTTTTTCTTAGTTTTCACATAAGGTCCGGGGTCAGGATAAAAGACAGATTTTTGACAAATTTCAAAATCTCTCAGATATTGTCCAAATCATTTTTTATTTCACTTCTAGACATGTGAAATGCATGAACTAGTGCAAAAAAGTGTAAAAATATTGGTTTGATTTTTTTTAGTACCTTTCAGTTTTTCTTAGTTTTCACATAAGGTCCGGGGTCAGGACAAAAGACAGATTTTTGACAAATTTCAAAATCTGTCAGATATTGTCCAAATCATTTTTTATTTCATTTCTAGACATGTGAAATGCATGAACTAGGGCAAAAAAAGTGAAAAAAAATTGGTCTTTTTTTTTTTTTAGTACTTTTCAGTTTTTCTTAGTTTTCACATAAGGTCCGGGGTCAGGACAAAATACAGATTTCTGACAAATTTCAAAATCTGTCAGATATTGTCCAAATCATTTTTTATTTAATTTCTAGACATGTGAAATGCATGACCTAGGGCAAGAAAGTGTGAAAAAATTGGTTTGATTTTTTTTTAGTACCTTGCAGTTTTTCTTAGTTTTCACATAAGGTCCGGGGTCAGGACAAAAGACAGATTTTTGACAAATTTCAAAATATGTCAGATATTGTCCAAATCATTTTTTATTTCACTTCTAGACATGTGAAATGCATGAACTAGTGCAAAAAAGTGTAAAAAAATTGGTTTGATTTTTTTTTAGTACCTTGCAGTTTTTCTTAGTTTTCACATAAGGTCCGGGGTCAGGATAAAAGACAGATTTTTGACAAATTTCAAAATCTCTCAGATATTGTCCAAATTATTTTTTATTTCACGTCTAGACATGTGAAATGCATGAACTAGTGCAAAAAATCTAACAAAATTGGTCTGATTTTTTTTTGTACTTTTCAGTTTTTCTTAGTTTTCACATAAGGTCCGGGGTCAGGATAAAAGACAGATTTTTGACAAATTTCAAAATCTCTCAGATATTGTCCAAATTATTTTTTATTTCACTTCTAGACATGTGAAATGCATGAACTAGGGCAAAAAAAGTGAAAAAAAATTGGTCTGATTTTTTTTTAGTACTTTTCAGTTTTTCTTAGTTTTCACATAAGGTCCGGGGTCAGGACAAAAGACAGAATTTTTACAAATTTCAAAATATGTCAGATATTGTCCAAATCATTTTTTATTTCACTTCTAGACATGTGAAATGCATGAACTAGGGCAAAAAAGTGTAAAAAAATTGGTTTGATTTTTTTTTAGTCCCTTGCAGTTTTTCTTAGTTTTCACATAAGGTCCTGGGTCAGGACAAAAGACAGAATTTTGACAAATTTCAAAATATGTCAGATATTGTCCAAATCATTTTTTATTTCACTTATAGACATGTGAAATGCATGAACTAGGGCAAAAAAGTGTAAAAAAATTGGTTTGATTTTTTTTAGTACCTTTCAGTTTTTTTTAGTTTTCACATAAGGTCCGGGGTCAGGACAAAAGACAGATTTTTGACAAATTTCAAAATATGTCAGATATTGTCAAAATTATTTTTTATTTCACGTCTAGACATGTGAAATGCATGAACTAGTGCAAAAAAGTCTAACAAAATTGGTTTGATTTTTTTTTTGTACTTTTCAGTTTTTCTTAGTTTTCACATAAGGTCCGGGGTCAGGATAAAAGACAGATTTTTGACAAATTTCAAAATCTCTCAGATATTGTCCAAATCATTTTTTATTTCACTTCTAGACATGTGAAATGCATGAACTAGTGCAAAAAAGTGTAAAAATATTGGTTTGATTTTTTTTAGTACCTTTCAGTTTTTCTTAGTTTTCACATAAGGTCCGGGGTCAGGACAAAAGACAGATTTTTGACAAATTTCAAAATCTGTCAGATATTGTCCAAATCATTTTTTATTTCATTTCTAGACATGTGAAATGCATGAACTAGGGCAAAAAAAGTGAAAAAAAATTGGTCTTTTTTTTTTTTTAGTACTTTTCAGTTTTTCTTAGTTTTCACATAAGGTCCGGGGTCAGGACAAAATACAGATTTCTGACAAATTTCAAAATCTGTCAGATATTGTCCAAATCATTTTTTATTTAATTTCTAGACATGTGAAATGCATGACCTAGGGCAAGAAAGTGTGAAAAAATTGGTTTGATTTTTTTTTAGTACCTTGCAGTTTTTCTTAGTTTTCACATAAGGTCCGGGGTCAGGACAAAAGACAGATTTTTGACAAATTTCAAAATATGTCAGATATTGTCCAAATCATTTTTTATTTCACTTCTAGACATGTGAAATGCATGAACTAGTGCAAAAAAGTGTAAAAAAATTGGTTTGATTTTTTTTTAGTACCTTGCAGTTTTTCTTAGTTTTCACATAAGGTCCGGGGTCAGGATAAAAGACAGATTTTTGACAAATTTCAAAATCTCTCAGATATTGTCCAAATTATTTTTTATTTCACTTCTAGACATGTGAAATGCATGAACTAGGGCAAAAAAAGTGTAAAAAAATTGGTCTGATTTTTTTTAGTACTTTTCAGTTTTTCTTAGTTTTCACATAAGGTCCGGGGTCAGGACAAAAGACAGATTTTTGACAAATTTCAAAATATGTCAGATATTGTCCAAATCATTTTTTATTTCACTTCTAGACATGTGAAATGCATGAACTAGGGCAAAAAAGTGTAAAAAAATTGGTTTGATTTTTTTTTAGTACCTTGCAGTTTTTCTTAGTTTTCACATAAGGTCCGGGGTCAGGACAAAAGACAGAATTTTGACAAATTTCAAAATATGTCAGATATTGTCCAAATCATTTTTTATTTTTAGTACCTTTCAGTTTTTTTTAGTTTTCACATAAGGTCCGGGGTCAGGACAAAAGATAGATTTTTGACAAATTTCAAAATATGTCAGATATTGTCCAAATTATTTTTTATTTCACGTCTAGACATGTGAAATGCATGAACTAGTGCAAAAAAGTGTAACAAAATTGGTTTGATTTTTTTTTAGTACTTTTCAGTTTTTCTTAGTTTTCACATAAGGTCCGGGGTCAGGACAAAAGACAGATTTTTGACAAATTTCAAAATATGTCAGATATTGTCCAAATCATTTTTTATTTTTAGTACCTTTCAGTTTTTTTTAGTTTTCACATAAGGTCCGGGGTCAGGACAAAAGATAGATTTTTGACAAATTTCAAAATATGTCAGATATTGTCCAAATTATTTTTTATTTCACGTCTAGACATGTGAAATGCATGAACTAGTGCAAAAAAGTGTAACAAAATTGGTTTGATTTTTTTTTAGTACTTTTCAGTTTTTCTTAGTTTTCACATAAGGTCCGGGGTCAGGACAAAAGACAGATTTTTGACAAATTTCAAAATCTGTCAGATATTGTCCAAATCATTTTTTATTTAATTTCTAGACATGTGAAATGCATGAACTAGTGCAAAAAAGTGTAACAAAATTGGTTTGATTTTTTTTAGTACTTTTCAGTTTTTCTTAGTTTTCACATAAGGTCCGGGGTCAGGATAAAAGACAGATTTTTGACAAATTTCAAAATCTCTCAGATATTGTCCAAATCATTTTTTATTTCACTTCTAGACATGTGAAATGCATGAACTAGTGCAAAAAAGTGTAAAAATATTGGTTTGATATTTTTTAGTACCTTTCAGTTTTTCTTAGTTTTCACATAAGGTCCGGGGTCAGGACAAAAGACAGATTTTTGACAAATTTCAAAATCTGTCAGATATTGTCCAAATCATTTTTTATTTCATTTCTAGACATGTGAAATGCATGAACTAGGGCAAAAAAAGTGAAAAAAAATTGGTCTTTTTTTTTTTTTAGTACTTTTCAGTTTTTCTTAGTTTTCACATAAGGTCCGGGGTCAGGACAAAATACAGATTTCTGACAAATTTCAAAATCTGTCAGATATTGTCCAAATCATTTTTTATTTAATTTCTAGACATGTGAAATGCATGACCTAGGGCAAGAAAGTGTGAAAAAATTGGTTTGATTTTTTTTTAGTACCTTGCAGTTTTTCTTAGTTTTCACATAAGGTCCGGGGTCAGGACAAAAGACAGATTTTTGACAAATTTCAAAATATGTCAGATATTGTCCAAATCATTTTTTATTTCACTTCTAGACATGTGAAATGCATGAACTAGTGCAAAAAAGTGTAAAAAAATTGGTTTGATTTTTTTTTAGTACCTTGCAGTTTTTCTTAGTTTTCACATAAGGTCCGGGGTCAGGATAAAAGACAGATTTTTGACAAATTTCAAAATCTCTCAGATATTGTCCAAATTATTTTTTATTTCACTTCTAGACATGTGAAATGCATGAACTAGGGCAAAAAAAGTGTAAAAAAATTGGTCTGATTTTTTTTAGTACTTTTCAGTTTTTCTTAGTTTTCACATAAGGTCCGGGGTCAGGACAAAAGAAAGATTTTTGACAAATTTCAAAATATGTCAGATATTGTCCAAATTATATTTTATTTCACTTCTAGACATGTGAAATGCATGAACTAGGGCAAAAAAGTGAAAAAAAAATTGGTCTGATTTTTTTTAGTACTTTTCAGTTTTTCTTAGTTTTCACATAAGGTCTGGGGTCAGGACAAAAGACAGATTTTTGACAAATTTCAAAATCTGTCAGATATTGTCCAAATCATTTTTTATTTCACTTCTAGACATGTGAAATGCATGAACTAGGGCAAAAAAGTGTAACAAAATTGGTTTGATTTTTTTTAGTAACTTTCAGTTTTTCTTAGTTTTCACACCGGGGTCAGGACAAAAGAAAGATTTTTGACAAATTTCAAAATATGTCAGATATTGTCCAAATTATTTTTTATTTCACGTCTAGACATGTGAAATGCACGAACAAGTGCAAAAAAGTGTAACAAAATTGGTTTGATTTTTTTTAGTACCTTTCAGTTTTTCTTAGTTTTCTCACAAGGTCCGGGGTCAGGACAAAAGACAGATTTTTGACAAATTTCAAAATATGTCAGATATTGTCCAAATTATTTTTTATTTCACGTCTAGACATGTGAAATTCACGAACAAGTGCAAAAAAGTGTAACAAAATTGGTTTGATTTTTTTTAGTACCTTTCAGTTTTTCTTAGTTTTCTCACAAGGTCCGGGGTCAGGACAAACGACAGATTTTTGACAAATTTCAAAATATGTCAGATATTGTCCAAATTATTTTTTATTTCACGTCTAGACATGTGAAATGCATGATCAAGTGCAAAAAAGTGTAACAAAATTGGTTTGATTTTTTTTAGTACCTTTCAGTTTTTCTTAGTTTTCACATAAGGTCCGGGGTCAGGACAAAAGACAGATTTTTGACAAATTTCAAAATATGTCAGATATTGTCCAAATTATTTTCTATTTCACTTCTAGACATGTGAAATGCATGAACTAGGGCAAAAAAGTCTAACAAAATTGGTCTGATTTTTTTTAGTACCTTTCAGTTTTTTTTAGTTTTCACATAAGGTCCGGGGTCAGGACAAAAGACAGATTTTTGACAAATTTCAAAATATGTCAGATATTGTCCAAATTATTTTTTATTTCACGTCTAGACATGTGAAATGCATGAACTAGTGCAAAAAAGTGTAAAAAAATTGGTTTGATTTTTTTTAGTACCTTTCAGTTTTTTTTAGTTTTCACATAAGGTCCGGGGTCAGGACAAAAGACAGATTTTTGACAAATTTCAAAATCTGTCAGATATTGTCCAAATCATTTTTTATTTAATTTCTAGACATGTGAAATGCATGAACTAGGGCAAAAAAAGTGAAAAAAAATTGGTCTTTTTTTTTTTTAGTACTTTTCAGTTTTTCTTAGTTTTCACATAAGGTCCGGGGTCAGGACAAAATACAGATTTCTGACAAATTTCAAAATCTGTCAGATATTGTCCAAATCATTTTTTATTTAATTTCTAGACATGTGAAATGCATGACCTAGGGCAAGAAAGTGTGAAAAAATTGGTTTGATTTTTTTTTAGTACCTTGCAGTTTTTCTTAGTTTTCACATAAGGTCCGGGGTCAGGACAAAAGACAGATTTTTGACAAATTTCAAAATATGTCAGATATTGTCCAAATCATTTTTTATTTCACTTCTAGACATGTGAAATGCATGAACTAGTGCAAAAAAGTGTAAAAAAATTGGTTTGATTTTTTTTTAGTACCTTGCAGTTTTTCTTAGTTTTCACATAAGGTCCGGGGTCAGGATAAAAGACAGATTTTTGACAAATTTCAAAATCTCTCAGATATTGTCCAAATTATTTTTTATTTCACTTCTAGACATGTGAAATGCATGAACTAGGGCAAAAAAAGTGTAAAAAAATTGGTCTGATTTTTTTTAGTACTTTTCAGTTTTTCTTAGTTTTCACATAAGGTCCGGGGTCAGGACAAAAGAAAGATTTTTGACAAATTTCAAAATATGTCAGATATTGTCCAAATTATATTTTATTTCACTTCTAGACATGTGAAATGCATGAACTAGGGCAAAAAAGTGAAAAAAAAATTGGTCTGATTTTTTTTAGTACTTTTCAGTTTTTCTTAGTTTTCACATAAGGTCTGGGGTCAGGACAAAAGACAGATTTTTGACAAATTTCAAAATCTGTCAGATATTGTCCAAATCATTTTTTATTTCACTTCTAGACATGTGAAATGCATGAACTAGGGCAAAAAAGTGTAACAAAATTGGTTTGATTTTTTTTAGTACCTTTCAGTTTTTCTTAGTTTTCACACCGGGGTCAGGACAAAAGAAAGATTTTTGACAAATTTCAAAATATGTCAGATATTGTCCAAATTATTTTTTATTTCACGTCTAGACATGTGAAATGCACGAACAAGTGCAAAAAAGTGTAACAAAATTGGTTTGATTTTTTTTAGTACCTTTCAGTTTTTCTTAGTTTTCTCACAAGGTCCGGGGTCAGGACAAAAGACAGATTTTTGACAAATTTCAAAATATGTCAGATATTGTCCAAATTATTTTTTATTTCACGTCTAGACATGTGAAATGCACGAACAAGTGCAAAAAAGTGTAACAAAATTGGTTTGATTGTTTTTAGTACCTTTCAGTTTTTCTTAGTTTTCTCACAAGGTCTGGGGTCAGGACAAAAGACAGATTTTTGACAAATTTCAAAATATGTCAGATATTGTCCAAATTATTTTTTATTTCACGTCTAGACATGTGAAATGCACGAACTAGTGCAAAAAAGTGTAACAAAATTGGTTTGATTTTTTTTAGTACTTTTCAGTTTTTCTTAGTTTTCACATAAGGTCCGGGGTAAGGACAAAAGGCAGATTTTTGACAAATTTCAAAATATGTCAGATATTGTCCAAATTATTTTTTATTTCACTTCTAGACATGTGAAATGCATGAACTAGGGCAAAAAAGTGTAACAAAATTGGTTTGATTTTTTTTAGTACCTTTCAGTTTTTCTTAGTTTTCTCACAAGGTCCGGGGTCAGGACAAACGACAGATTTTTGACAAATTTCAAAATATGTCAGATATTGTCCAAATTATTTTTTATTTCACGTCTAGACATGTGAAATGCACGAACAAGTGCTAAAAAGTGTAACAAAATTGGTTTGATTTTTTTTAGTACCTTTCAGTTTTTCTTAGTTTTCTCACAAGGTCCGGGGTCAGGACAAAAGACAGATTTTTGACAAATTTCAAAATCTGTCAGATATTGTCCAAATCATTTTTTATTTCACGTCTAGACATGTGAAATGCACGAACAAGTGCAAAAAAGTGTAACAAAATTGGTTTGATTTTTTTTAGTACCTTTCAGTTTTTCTTAGTTTTCACATAAGGTCCGGTGTCAGGACAAAAGACAGATTCTTGACAAATTTCAAAATCTGTCAGATATTGTCCAAATCATTTTTTATTTCACGTCTAGACATGTGAAATGCACGAACAAGTGCAAAAAAGTGTAACAAAATTGGTTTGATTTTTTTTAGTACCTTTAAGTTTTTCTTAGTTTTCTCACAAGGTCCGGGGTCAGGACAAAAGACAGATTTTTGACAAATTTCAAAATATGTCAGATATTGTCCAAATTATTTTTTATTTCACTTCTAAACATGTGAAATGCATGAAGTAGTGCAAAAAAGTGTAACAAAATTGGTTTGATTTTATTTACTACTTTTCAGTTTTTCTTAGTTTTCACATAAGGTCCGGGGTCAGGACAAAAGACAGATTTTTGACAAATTTCAAAATATGTCAGATATTGTCCAAATTATTTTTTATTTCACTTCTAGACATGTGAAATGCATGAACTAGGGCAAAAAAGTGTAACAAAATTGGTTTGATTTTTTTTAGTACCTTTCAGTTTTTCTTAGTTTTCTCACAAGGTCCGGGGTCAGGACAAAAGACAGATTTTTGACAAATTTCAAAATCTGTCAGATATTGTCCAAATCATTTTTTATTTCACGTCTAGACATGTGAAATGCACGAACAAGTGCAAAAAAGTGTAACAAAATTGGTTTGATTTTTTTTAGTACTTTTCAGTTTTTCTTAGTTTTCACATAAGGTCCGGGGTCAGGACAAAAGGCAGATTTTTGACAAATTTCAAAATATGTCAGATATTGTCCAAATTATTTTTTATTTCACTTCTAGACATGTGAAATGCATGAACTAGGGCAAAAAAGTGTAACAAAATTGGTTTGATTTTTTTTAGTACCTTTCAGTTTTTCTTAGTTTTCTCACAAGGTCCGGGGTCAGGACAAACGACAGATTTTTGACAAATTTCAAAATATGTCAGATATTGTCCAAATTATTTTTTATTTCACGTCTAGACATGTGAAATGCACGAACAAGTGCTAAAAAGTGTAACAAAATTGGTTTGATTTTTTTTAGTACCTTTCAGTTTTTCTTAGTTTTCTCACAAGGTCCGGGGTCAGGACAAAAGACAGATTTTTGACAAATTTCAAAATCTGTCAGATATTGTCCAAATCATTTTTTATTTCACGTCTAGACATGTGAAATGCACGAACAAGTGCAAAAAAGTGTAACAAAATTGGTTTGATTTTTTTTAGTACCTTTCAGTTTTTCTTAGTTTTCACATAAGGTCCGGTGTCAGGACAAAAGACAGATTCTTGACAAATTTCAAAATCTGTCAGATATTGTCCAAATCATTTTTTATTTCACGTCTAGACATGTGAAATGCACGAACAAGTGCAAAAAAGTGTAACAAAATTGGTTTGATTTTTTTTAGTACCTTTCAGTTTTTCTTAGTTTTCTCACAAGGTCCGGGGTCAGGACAAAAGACAGATTTTTGACAAATTTCAAAATATGTCAGATATTGTCCAAATTATTTTTTATTTCACTTCTAAACATGTGAAATGCATGAAGTAGTGCAAAAAAGTGTAACAAAATTGGTTTGATTTTATTTACTACTTTTCAGTTTTTCTTAGTTTTCACATAAGGTCCGGGGTCAGGACAAAAGACAGATTTTTGACAAATTTCAAAATCTGTCAGATATTGTCCAAATTATTTTTTATTTCACTTCTAGACATGTGAAATGCATGAACTAGGGCAAAAAAAGTGAAAAAAAATTGGTCTGATTTTTTTTAGTACTTTTCAGTTTTTCTTAGTTTTCACATAAGGTCCGGGGTCAGGACAAAAGACAGATTTTTGACAAAATTCAAAATCTGTCAGATATTGTCCAAATCATTTTTTATTTCACTTCTAGACATGTGAAATGCACGAACAAGTGCAAAAAAGTGTAACAAAATTGGTTTGATTTTTTTTAGTACCTTTCAGTTTTTCTTAGTTTTCTCACAAGGTCCGGGGTCAGGACAAAAGACAGATTTTTGACAAATTTCAAAATATGTCAGATATTGTCCAAATTATTTTTTATTTCATGTCTAGACATGTGAAATGCATGAACTAGGGCAAAAAAGTGTAACAAAATTGGTTTGATTTTTTTTAGTACCTTTCAGTTTTTCTTAGTTTTCTCACAAGGTCCGGGGTCAGGACAAAAGACAGATTTTTGACAAATTTCAAAATATGTCAGATATTGTCCAAATTATTTTTTATTTCACGTCTAGACATGTGAAATGCATGAACTAGGGCAAAATAGTGTAACAAAATTGGTTTGATTTTTTTTAGTACCTTTCAGTTTTTCTTAGTTTTCACATAAGGTCCGGGGGTCAGGACAAAAGACAGATTTTTGACAAATTTCAAAATATGTCAGATATTGTCCAAATTATTTTTTATTTCACTTCTAGACATGTGAAATGCATGAACTAGGGCAAAAAAAGTGTAAAAAAATTGGTCTGATTTTTTTTAGTACTTTTCAGTTTTTCTTAGTTTTCACATAAGGTCCGGGGTCAGGACAAAAGAAAGATTTTTGACAAATTTCAAAATATGTCAGATATTGTCCAAATTATATTTTATTTCACTTCTAGACATGTGAAATGCATGAACTAGGGCAAAAAAGTGAAAAAAAAATTGGTCTGATTTTTTTTAGTACTTTTCAGTTTTTCTTAGTTTTCACATAAGGTCTGGGGTCAGGACAAAAGACAGATTTTTGACAAATTTCAAAATCTGTCAGATATTGTCCAAATCATTTTTTATTTCACTTCTAGACATGTGAAATGCATGAACTAGGGCAAAAAAGTGTAACAAAATTGGTTTGATTTTTTTTAGTACCTTTCAGTTTTTCTTAGTTTTCTCACAAGGTCCGGGGTCAGGACAAACGACAGATTTTTGACAAATTTCAAAATATGTCAGATATTGTCCAAATTATTTTTTATTTCACGTCTAGACATGTGAAATGCACGAACAAGTGCTAAAAAGTGTAACAAAATTGGTTTGATTTTTTTTAGTACCTTTCAGTTTTTCTTAGTTTTCTCACAAGGTCCGGGGTCAGGACAAAAGACAGATTTTTGACAAATTTCAAAATATGTCAGATATTGTCCAAATTATCTTTTATTTCACTTCTAGACATGTGAAATGCATGAACTAATGCAAAAAAGTTTATCAAAATTGGTTTGGTTTTTTTTAGTACCTTTCAGTTTTTCTTAGTTTTCACACAAGGTCCGGGGTCCGGACAAAAGACAGATTTTTGACAAATTTCAAAATCTGTCAGATATTGTCCAAATTATTTTTTATTTCACTTCTAGACATGTGAAATGCATGAACTAGGGCAAAAAAAGTGAAAAAAAATTGGTCTGATTTTTTTTAGTACTTTTCAGTTTTTCTTAGTTTTCACATAAGGTCCGGGGTCAGGACAAAAGACAGATTTTTGACAAAATTCAAAATCTGTCAGATATTGTCCAAATCATTTTTTATTTCACATCTAGACATGTGAAATGCACGAACAAGTGCAAAAAAGTGTAACAAAATTGGTTTGATTTTTTTTAGTACCTTTCAGTTTTTCTTAGTTTTCACATAAGGTCCGGTGTCAGGACAAAAGACAGATTCTTGACAAATTTCAAAATCTGTCAGATATTGTCCAAATCATTTTTTATTTCACTTCTAGACATGTGAAATGCACGAACAAGTGCAAAAAAGTGTAACAAAATTGGTTTGATTTTTTTTAGTACCTTTCAGTTTTTCTTAGTTTTCTCACAAGGTCTGGGGTCAGGACAAAAGACAGATTTTTGACAAATTTCAAAATCTGTCAGTTATTGTCCAAATCATTTTTATTTCACTTCTAGACATGTGAAATGCATGAACTAGGGCAAAAAAGTGTAACAAAATTGGTTTGATTTTTTTTAGTACCTTTCAGTTTTTCTTAGTTTTCACACAAGGTCCGGGGTCAGGACAAAAGACAGATTTTTGACAAATTTCAAAATATGTCAGATATTGTCCAAATAATTTTTTATTTCACGTCTAGACATGTGAAATGCACGAACAAGTGCAAAAAAGTGTAACAAAATTGGTTTGATTTGTTTTAGTACCTTTCAGTTTTTTTTAGTTTTCACACAAGGTCCGGGGTCAGGACAAAAGACAGATTTTTGACAAATTTCAAAATCTGTCAGATATTGTCCAAATTATTTTTTATTTCACTTCTAGACATGTGAAATGCATGAACTAGGGCAAAAAAAGTGAAAAAAAATTGGTCTGATTTTTTTTAGTACTTTTCAGTTCTTCTTAGTTTTCACATAAGGTCCGGGGTCAGGACAAAAGACAGATTTTTGACAAAATTCAAAATCTGTCAGATATTGTCCAAATCATTTTTTATTTCACTTCTAGACATGTGAAATGCATGAACTAGGGCAAAAAAGTGTAAAAAAATTGGTTTGATTTTTTTTAGTACTTTTCAGTTTTTCTTAGTTTTCACATAAGGTCCGGGGTCAGGACAAAAGACCGATTTTTGACAAATTTCAAAATCTGTCAGATATTGTCCAAATCATTTTTTATTTCACTTCTAGACATGTGAAATGCACGAACAAGTGCAAAAAAGTGTAACAAAATTGGTTTGATTTTTTTTAGTACCTTTCAGTTTTTCTTAGTTTTCTCACAAGGTCCGGGGTCAGGACAAAAGACAGATTTTTGACAAATTTCAAAATATGTCAGATATTGTCCAAATTATTTTTTATCTCACTTCTAGACATGTGAAATGCATGAACTAGGGCAAAAAAAGTGAAAAAAAATTGGTCTGATTTTTTTTAGTACTTTTCAGTTTTTCTTAGTTTTCACATAAGGTCCGGGGTCAGGACAAAAGACAGATTTTTGACAAATTTCAAAATCTGTCAGATATTGTCCAAATCATTTTTTATTTCACTTCTAGACATGTGAAATGCATGAACTAATGCAAAAAAGTTTATCAAAATTGGTTTGGTTTTTTTTTGTACCTTTCAGTTTTTCTTAGTTTTCACACAAGGTCCGGGGTCAGGACAAAAGACAGATTTTTGACAAATTTCAAAATATGTCAGATATTGTCCAAATAATTTTTTATTTCACGTCTAGACATGTGAAATGCACGAACAAGTGCAAAAAAGTGTAACAAAATTGGTTTGATTTTTTTTAGTACCTTTCAGTTTTTCTTAGTTTTCACATAAGGTCCGGGGTCAGGACAAAAGACAGATTCTTGACAAATTTCAAAATCTGTCAGATATTGTCCAAATAATTTTTTATTTCACTTCTAGACATGTGAAATGCACGAACAAGTGCAAAAAAGTATAACAAAATTGGTTTGATTTTTTTTAGTACCTTTCAGTTTTTCTTAGTTTTCTCACAAGGTCCGGGGTCAGGACAAAAGACAGATTTTTGACAAATTTCAAAATATGTCAGATATTGTCCAAATAATTTTTTATTTCACGTCTAGACATGTGAAATGCACGAACAAGTGCAAAAAAGTGTAACAAAATTGGTTTGATTTGTTTTAGTACCTTTCAGTTTTTTTTAGTTTTCACACAAGGTCCGGGGTCAGGACAAAAGAAAGATTTTTGACAAATTTCAAAATATGTCAGATATTGTCCAAATCATTTTTTATTTCACTTCTAGACATGTGAAATGCATGAACTAGGGCAAAAAAGTGTAAAAAAATTGGTTTGATTTTTTTTAGTACCTTTCAGTTTTTTTTAGTTTTCACATAAGGTCCGGGGTCAGGACAAAAGACAGATTTTTGACAAATTTCAAAATATGTCAGATATTGTCCAAATTATTTTTTATTTCACGTCTAGACATGTGAAATGCATGAACTAGTGCAAAAAAGTGTAACAAAATTGGTTTGATTTTTTTTTAGTACTTTTCAGTTTTTCTTAGTTTTCACATAAGGTCCGGGGTCAGGACAAAAGACAGATTTTTGACAAATTTCAAAATATGTCAGATATTGTCCAAATCATTTTTTATTTCACTTCTAGACATGTGAAATGCATGAACTAGAGCAAAAAAGTGTAAAAAAATTGGTTTGATTTTTTTTAGTACCTTTCAGTTTTTTTTAGTTTTCACATAAGGTCCGGGGTCAGGACAAAAGACAGATTTTTGACAAATTTCAAAATATGTCAGATATTGTCCAAATTATTTTTTATTTCACGTCTAGACATGTGAAATGCATGAACTAGGGCAAAAAAGTGTAAAAAAAATTGGTTTGATTTTTTTTTAGTACCTTTCAGTTTTTTTTAGTTTTCACATAAGGTCCGGGGTCAGGACAAAAGACAGATTTTTGACAAATTTCAAAATATGTCAGATATTGTCCAAATTATTTTTTATTTCACGTCTAGACATGTGAAATGCATGAACTAGTGCAAAAAAGTGTAACAAAATTGGTTTGATTTTTTTTTAGTACTTTTCAGTTTTTCTTAGTTTTCACATAAGGTCCGGGGTCAGGATAAAAGACAGATTTTTGACAAATTTCAAAATCTCTCAGATATTGTCCAAATAATTTTTTATTTCACTTCTAGACATGTGAAATGCATGAACTAGGGCAAAAAAGTGTAAAAAAATTGGTTTGATTTTTTTTTAGCACCTTGCAGTTTTTCTTAGTTTTCACATAAGGTCCGGGGTCAGGACAAAAGACAGAATTTTGACAAATTTCAAAATATGTCAGATATTGTCCAAATCATTTTTTATTTCACTTATAGACATGTGAAATGCATGAACTAGGGCAAAAAAGTGTAAAAAAATTGGTTTGATTTTTTTTAGTACCTTTCAGTTTTTTTTAGTTTTCACATAAGGTCCGGGGTCAGGACAAAAGACAGATTTTTGACAAATTTCAAAATATGTCAGATATTGTCCAAATTATTTTTTATTTCACGTCTAGACATGTGAAATGCATGAACTAGTGCAAAAAAGTGTAACAAAATTGGTTTGATTTTTTTTTAGTACTTTTCAGTTTTTCTTAGTTTTCACATAAGGTCCGGGGTCAGGACAAAAGACAGATTTTTGACAAATTTCAAAATCTGTCAGATATTGTCCAAATCATTTTTTATTTCACTTCTAGACATGTGAAATGCATGAACTAGAGCAAAAAAGTGTAAAAAAATTGGTTTGATTTTTTTTAGTACCTTTCAGTTTTTTTTTGTTTTCACATAAGGTCCGGGGTCAGGACAAAAGACAGATTTTTGACAAATTTCAAAATATGTCAGATATTGTCCAAATTATTTTTTATTTCACGTCTAGACATGTGAAATTCATGAACTAGTGCAAAAAAGTGTAACAAAATTGGTTTGATTTTTTTTTAGTACTTTTCAGTTTTTCTTAGTTTTCACATAAGGTCCGGGGTCAGGACAAAAGACAGATTTTTGACAAATTTCAAAATCTGTCAGATATTGTCCAAATCATTTTTTATTTCACTTCTAGACATGTGAAATGCATGAACTAGGGCAAAAAAGTGTAAAAATATTTGTTTGATTTTTTTTAGTACCTTTCAGTTTTTCTTAGTTTTCACATAAGGTCCGGGGTCAGGACAAAATACAGATTTCTGACAAATTTCAAAATCTGTCAGATATTGTCCAAATCATTTTTTATTTAATTTCTAGACATGTGAAATGCATGAATTAGGGCAAGAAAGTGTGAAAAAATTGGTTTGATTTTTTTTTAGTACCTTGCAGTTTTTCTTAGTTTTCACATAAGGTCCGGGGTCAGGACAAAAGACAGAATTTTGACAAATTTCAAAATATGTCAGATATTGTCCAAATCATTTTTTATTTCACTTATAGACATGTGAAATGCATGAACTAGGGCAAAAAAGTGTAAAAAAATTGGTTTGATTTTTTTTAGTACCTTTCAGTTTTTCTTAGTTTTCTCACAAGGTCCGGGGTCAGGACAAAAGACAGATTTTTGACAAATTTCAAAATATGTCAGATATTGTCCAAATTATTTTTTATTTCACTTCTAAACATGTGAAATGCATGAAGTAGTGCAAAAATGTGTAACAAAATTGGTTTGATTTTTTTTAGTACCTTGCAGTTTTTCTTTGTTTTCACATAAGGTCCGGGGTCAGGACAAAAGACAGATTTTTGACAAATTTCAAAATATGTCAGATATTGTCCAAATTATTTTTTATTTCACTTCTAAACATGTGAAATGCATGAACTAGGGCAAGAAAGTGTGAAAAAATTGGTTTGATTTTTTTTTAGTACCTTGCAGTTTTTCTTAGTTTTCACATAAGGTCCGGGGTCAGGACAAAAGACAGATTTTTGACAAATTTCAAAATATGTCAGATATTGTCCAAATTATTTTTTATTTCACTTCTAAACATGTGAAATGCATGAAGTAGTGCAAAAATGTGTAACAAAATTGGTTTGATTTTTTTTAGTACCTTGCAGTTTTTCTTTGTTTTCACATAAGGTCCGGGGTCAGGACAAAAGACAGATTTTTGACAAATTTCAAAATATGTCAGATATTGTCCAAATCATTTTTTATTTCACTTCTAGACATGTGAAATGCATGAACTAGGGCAAAAAAGTGTAAAAAAAATTGGTTTGATTTTTTTTTAGTACCTTGCAGTTTTTCTTAGTTTTCACATAAGGTCCGGGGTCAGGACAAAAGACAGATTTTTGACAAATTTCAAAATATGTCAGATATTGTCCAAATCATTTTTTATTTCACTTCTAGACATGTGAAATGCATGAACTAGGGCAAAAAAGTGTAAAAAAATTGGTTTGATTTTTTTTTAGTACCTTGCAGTTTTTCTTAGTTTTCACATAAGGTCCGGGGTCAGGACAAAAGACAGAATTTTGACAAATTTCAAAATATGTCAGATATTGTCCAAATCATTTTTTATTTCACTTATAGACATGTGAAATGCATGAACTAGGTCAAAAAAGTGTAAAAAAATTGGTTTGATTTTTTTTAGTACCTTTCAGTTTTTTTTTAGTTTTCACACAAGGTCCGGGGTCAGGACAAAAGACAGATTTTTGACAAATTTCAAAATATGTCAGATATTGTCCAAATTATTTTTAATTTCACGTCTAGACATGTGAAATGCACGAACAAGTGCAAAAAAGTGTAACAAAATTGGTTTGATTTTTTTTAGTACCTTTCAGTTTTTCTTAGTTTTCTCACAAGGTCCGGGGTCAGGACAAAAGACAGATTTTTGACAAATTTCAAAATATGTCAGATATTGTCCAAATTATTTTTTATTTCACTTCTAAACATGTGAAATGCATGAAGTAGTGCAAAAATGTGTAACAAAATTGGTTTGATTTTTTTTAGTACCTTGCAGTTTTTCTTTGTTTTCACATAAGGTCCGGGGTCAGGACAAAAGACAGATTTTTGACAAATTTCAAAATATGTCAGATATTGTCCAAATTATTTTTTATTTCACTTCTAAACATGTGAAATGCATGAACTAGGGCAAGAAAGTGTGAAAAAATTGGTTTGATTTTTTTTTAGTACCTTGCAGTTTTTCTTAGTTTTCACATAAGGTCCGGGGTCAGGACAAAAGACAGATTTTTGACAAATTTCAAAATATGTCAGATAATGTCCAAATTATTTTTTATTTCACTTCTAAACATGTGAAATGCATGAAGTAGTGCAAAAATGTGTAACAAAATTGGTTTGATTTTTTTTAGTACCTTGCAGTTTTTCTTTGTTTTCACATAAGGTCCGGGGTCAGGACAAAAGACAGATTTTTGACAAATTTCAAAATATGTCAGATATTGTCCAAATTATTTTTTATTTCACTTCTAAACATTTGAAATGCATGAACTAGTGCAAAAAAGTGTAACAAAATTGGTTTGATTTTTTTTTAGTACTTTTCAGTTTTTCTTAGTTTTCACATAAGGTCCGGGGTCAGGACAAAAGACAGATTTTTGACAAATTTCAAAATCTGTCAGATATTGTCGAAATCATTTTTTATTTCACTTCTAGACATGTGAAATGCATGAACTAGGGCAAAAAAGTGTAAAAAAATTGGTTTGATTTTTTTTAGTACCTTTCAGTTTTTTTTAGTTTTCACATAAGGTCCGGGGTCAGGACAAAAGACAGAATTTTGACAAATTTCAAAATATGTCAGATATTGTCCAAATCATTTTTTATTTCACTTATAGACATGTGAAATGCATGAACTAGGTCAAAAAAGTGTAAAAAAATTGGTTTGATTTTTTTTAGTACCTTTCAGTTTTTTTTAGTTTTCACACAAGGTCCGGGGTCAGGACAAAAGACAGATTTTTGACAAATTTCAAAATATGTCAGATATTGTCCAAATTATTTTTAATTTCACGTCTAGACATGTGAAATGCACGAACAAGTGCAAAAAAGTGTAACAAAATTGGTTTGATTTTTTTTAGTACCTTTCAGTTTTTCTTAGTTTTCTCACAAGGTCCGGGGTCAGGACAAAAGACAGATTTTTGACAAATTTCAAAATATGTCAGATATTGTCCAAATTATTTTTTATTTCACTTCTAAACATGTGAAATGCATGAAGTAGTGCAAAAATGTGTAACAAAATTGGTTTGATTTTTTTTAGTACCTTGCAGTTTTTCTTTGTTTTCACATAAGGTCCGGGGTCAGGACAAAAGACAGATTTTTGACAAATTTCAAAATATGTCAGATATTGTCCAAATTATTTTTTATTTCACTTCTAAACATGTGAAATGCATGAACTAGGGCAAGAAAGTGTGAAAAAATTGGTTTGATTTTTTTTTAGTACCTTGCAGTTTTTCTTAGTTTTCACATAAGGTCCGGGGTCAGGACAAAAGACAGATTTTTGACAAATTTCAAAATATGTCAGATATTGTCCAAATTATTTTTTATTTCACTTCTAAACATGTGAAATGCATGAAGTAGTGCAAAAATGTGTAACAAAATTGGTTTGATTTTTTTTAGTACCTTGCAGTTTTTCTTTGTTTTCACATAAGGTCCGGGGTCAGGACAAAAGACAGATTTTTGACAAATTTCAAAATATGTCAGATATTGTCCAAATTATTTTTTATTTCACTTCTAAACATGTGAAATGCATGAACTAGTGCAAAAAAGTGTAACAAAATTGGTTTGATTTTTTTTTAGTACTTTTCAGTTTTTCTTAGTTTTCACATAAGGTCCGGGGTCAGGACAAAAGACAGATTTTTGACAAATTTCAAAATCTGTCAGATATTGTCGAAATCATTTTTTATTTCACTTCTAGACATGTGAAATGCATGAACTAGGGCAAAAAAGTGTAAAAAAATTGGTTTGATTTTTTTTAGTACCTTTCAGTTTTTTTTAGTTTTCACATAAGGTCCGGGGTCAGGACAAAAGACAGATTTTTGACAAATTTCAAAATATGTCAGATATTGTCCAAATTATTTTTTATTTCACGTCTAGACATGTGAAATGCATGAACTAGTGCAAAAAAGTGTAACAAAATTGGTTTGATTTTTTTTTAGTACTTTTCAGTTTTTCTTAGTTTTCACATAAGGTCCGGGGTCAGGACAAAAGACAGATTTTTGACAAATTTCAAAATCTGTCAGATATTGTCCAAATCATTTTTTATTTCACTTCTAGACATGTGAAATGCATGAACTAGAGCAAAAAAGTGTAAAAAAATTGGTTTGATTTTTTTTAGTACCTTTCAGTTTTTTTTAGTTTTCACATAAGGTCCGGGGTCAGGACAAAAGACAGATTTTTGACAAATTTCAAAATATGTCAGATATTGTCCAAATTATTTTTTATTTCACGTCTAGACATGTGAAATGCATGAACTAGTGCAAAAAAGTGTAACAAAATTGGTTTGATTTTTTTTTAGTACTTTTCAGTTTTTCTTAGTTTTCACATAAGGTCCGGGGTCAGGACAAAAGACAGATTTTTGACAATTTTCAAAATCTGTCAGATATTGTCCAAATCATTTTTTATTTCACTTCTAGACATGTGAAATGCATGAACTAGGGCAAAAAAGTGTAAAAATATTTGTTTGATTTTTTTTAGTACCTTTCAGTTTTTCTTAGTTTTCACATAAGGTCCGGGGTCAGGACAAAATACAGATTTCTGACAAATTTCAAAATCTGTCAGATATTGTCCAAATCATTTTTTATTTAATTTCTAGACATGTGAAATGCATGAATTAGGGCAAGAAAGTGTGAAAAAATTGGTTTGATTTTTTTTTAGTACCTTGCAGTTTTTCTTAGTTTTCACATAAGGTCCGGGGTCAGGACAAAAGACAGAATTTTGACAAATTTCTAAATATGTCAGATATTGTCCAAATCATTTTTTATTTCACTTCTAGACATGTGAAATGCATGAACTAGGGCAAAAAAGTGTAAAAAAATTGGTTTGATTTTTTTTAGTACCTTTCAGTTTTTTTTAGTTTTCACATAAGGTCCGGGGTCAGGACAAAAGACAGAATTTTGACAAATTTCAAAATATGTCAGATATTGTCCAAATCATTTTTTATTTCACTTATAGACATGTGAAATGCATGAACTAGGGCAAAAAAGTGTAAAAAAATTGGTTTGATTTTTTTTAGTACCTTTCAGTTTTTTTTAGTTTTCACATAAGGTCCGGGGTCAGGACAAAAGACAGATTTTTGACAAATTTCAAAATATGTCAGATATTGTCCAAATTATTTTTTATTTCACGTCTAGACATGTGAAATGCATGAACTAGTGCAAAAAAGTGTAACAAAATTGGTTTGATTTTTTTTTAGTACTTTTCAGTTTTTCTTAGTTTTCACATAAGGTCCGGGGTCAGGACAAAAGACAGATTTTTGACAAATTTCAAAATCTGTCAGATATTGTCCAAATCATTTTTTATTTCACTTCTAGACATGTGAAATGCATGAACTAGAGCAAAAAAGTGTAAAAAAATTGGTTTGATTTTTTTTAGTACCTTTCAGTTTTTTTTAGTTTTCACATAAGGTCCGGGGTCAGGACAAAAGACAGATTTTTGACAAATTTCAAAATCTGTCAGATATTGTCCAAATCATTTTTTATTTCACTTCTAGACATGTGAAATGCATGAACTAGGGCAAAAAAGTGTAAAAATATTTGTTTGATTTTTTTTAGTACCTTTCAGTTTTTCTTAGTTTTCACATAAGGTCCGGGGTCAGGACAAAATACAGATTTCTGACAAATTTCAAAATCTGTCAGATATTGTCCAAATCATTTTTTATTTAATTTCTAGACATGTGAAATGCATGAATTAGGGCAAGAAAGTGTGAAAAAATTGGTTTGATTTTTTTTTAGTACCTTGCAGTTTTTCTTAGTTTTCACATAAGGTCCGGGGTCAGGACAAAAGACAGAATTTTGACAAATTTCAAAATATGTCAGATATTGTCCAAATTATTTTTTATTTCACTTCTAGACATGTGAAATGCATGAACTAGGGCAAAAAAGTGTAAAAATATTGGTTTGATTTTTTTTAGTACCTTTCAAGTTTTTTTTAGTTTTCACATAAGGTCCGGGGTCAGGACAAAAGACAGATTTTTGACAAATTTCAAAATATGTCAGATATTGTCCAAATTATTTTTTATTTCACGTCTAGACATGTGAAATGCATGAACTAGGGCAAAAAAGTGTAACAAAATTGGTTTGATTTTTTTTTAGTACTTTTCAGTTTTTCTTAGTTTTCACATAAGGTCCGGGGTCATGACAAAAGACAGATTTTTGACAAATTTCAAAATATGTCAGATATTGTCCAAATTATTTTTTATTTCACATCTAGACATGTGAAATGCATGAACTAGTGCAAAAAAGTGTAACAAAATTGGTTTGATTTTTTTTTAGTACTTTTCAGTTTTTCTTAGTTTTCACATAAGGTCCGGGGTCAGGACAAAAGACAGATTTTTGACAAATTTCAAAATCTGTCAGATATTGTCCAAATCATTTTTTATTTCACTTCTAGACATGTGAAATGCATGAACTAGGGCAAAAAAGTGTAAAAATATTGGTTTGATTTTTTTTAGTACCTTTCAGTTTTTCTTAGTTTTCACATAAGGTCCGGGGTCAGGACAAAATACAGATTTCTGACAAATTTCAAAATCTGTCAGATATTGTCCAAATCATTTTTTATTTAATTTCTAGACATTGTGAAATGCATGAACTAGGGCAAGAAAGTGTGAAAAAATTGGTTTGATTTTTTTTTAGTACCTTGCAGTTTTTCTTAGTTTTCACATAAGGTCCGGGGTCAGGACAAAAGACAGATTTTTGACAAATTTCTAAATATGTCAGATATTGTCCAAATCATTTTTTATTTCACTTCTAGACATGTGAAATGCATGAACTAGGGCAAAAAAGTGTAAAAAAATTGGTTTGATTTTTTTTAGTACCTTTCAGTTTTTTTTAGTTTTCACATAAGGTCCGGGGTCAGGACAAAAGACAGAATTTTGACAAATTTCAAAATATGTCAGATATTGTCCAAATCATTTTTTATTTCACTTATAGACATGTGAAATGCATGAACTAGTGCAAAAAAGTCTAACAAAATTGGTCTGATTTTTTTTAGTACTTTTCAGTTTTTCTTAGTTTTCACATAAGGTCCGGGGTCAGGACAAAAGACAGATTTTTGACAAATTTCAAAATCTGTCAGATATTGTCCAAATCATTTTTTATTTAATTTCTAGACATGTGAAATGCATGAACTAGTGCAAAAAAGTGTAACAAAATTGGTTTGATTTTTTTTAGTACTTTTCAGTTTTTCTTAGTTTTCACATAAGGTCCGGGGTCAGGATAAAAGACAGATTTTTGACAAATTTCAAAATCTCTCAGATATTTTCCAAATCATTTTTTATTTCACTTCTAGACATGTGAAATGCATGAACTAGTGCAAAAAAGTGTAAAAATATTGGTTTGATTTTTTTTAGTACCTTTCAGTTTTTCTTAGTTTTCACATAAGGTCCGGGGTCAGGACAAAAGACAGATTTTTGACAAATTTCTAAATATGTCAGATATTGTCCAAATTATTTTTTATTTCACGTCTAGACATGTGAAATGCATGAACTAGGGCAAAAAAGTGTAAAAAAATTGGTTTGATTTTTTTTAGTACTTTTCAGTTTTTCTTAGTTTTCACATAAGGTCCAGGGTCAGGACAAAAGACAGATTTTTGACAAATTTCAAAATATGTCAGATATTGTCCAAATTATTTTTTATTTCACTTCTAGACATGTGAAATGCATGAACTAGGGCAAAAAAGTTTTAAAAAATTGGTTTGATTTTTTTTAGTACCTTTCAGTTTTTCTTAGTTTTCACATAAGGTCCGGGGTCAGGACAAAAGACAGATTTTTGACAAATTTCAAAATATGTCAGATATTGTCCAAATTATTTTTTATTTCACTTCTAGACATGTGAAATGCATGAACTAGGGCAAAAAAAGTGAAAAAAAATTGGTCTGATTTTTTTAGTACTTTTCAGTTTTTCTTAGTTTTCACATAAGGTCCGGGGTCAGGACAAAAGACAGATTTTTGACAAATTTCAAAATATGTCAGAGTTTGTCCAAATTATTTTTTATTTCACGTCTAGACATGTGAAATGCACGAACTAGTGCAAAAAAGTGTAACAAAATTGGTTTGATTTTTTTTAGTACCTTTCAGTTTTTCTTAGTTTTCACACAAGGTCCGGGGTCAGGACAAAAGACAGATTTTTGACAAATTTCAAAATATGTCAGATATTGGCTTAAATTATTTTTTATTTCACTTCTAGACATGTGAAATGCATGAACTAGGGCAAAAAAGTTTAAAAAAATTGGTTTGATTTTTTTTAGTACCTTTCAGTTTTTCTTAGTTTTCACATAAGGTCCGGGGTCAGGACAAAAGACAGAATTTTGACAAATTTCAAAATATGTCAGATATTGTCCAAATCATTTTTTATTTCACTTATAGACATGTAAAATGCATGAACTAGGGCAAAAAAGTGTAAAAAAATTGGTTTGATTTTTTTTAGTACCTTTCAGTTTTTTTTAGTTTTCACATAAGGTCCGGGGTCAGGACAAAAGACAGAATTTTGACAAATTTCAAAATATGTCAGATATTGTCCAAATCATTTTTTATTTCACTTCTAGACATGTGAAATGCATGAACTAGGGCAAAAAAGTGTAAATATATTGGTTTGATTTTTTTTAGTACCTTTCAGTTTTTCTTAGTTTTCACATAAGGTCCGGGGTCAGGACAAAAGACAGAATTTTGACAAATTTCAAAATATGTCAGATATTGTCCAAATCATTTTTTATTTCACTTCTAGACATGTGAAATGCATGAACTAGGGCAAAAAAGTGTAAAAAAATTGGTTTGATTTTTTTTAGTACCTTTCAGTTTTTTTTAGTTTTCACATAAGGTCCGGGGTCAGGACAAAAGACAGAATTTTGACAAATTTCAAAATCTCTCAGATATTGTCCAAATCATTTTTTATTTCACTTCTAGACATGTGAAATGCATGAACTAGTGCAAAAAAGTGTAAAAATATTGGTTTGATTTTTTTTAGTACCTTTCAGTTTTTCTTAGTTTTCACATAAGGTCCGGGGTCAGGACAAAAGACAGATTTTTGACAAATTTCAAAATCTGTCAGATATTGTCCAAATCATTTTTTATTTCATTTCTAGACATGTAAAATGCATGAACTTGGGCAAAAAAAGTGAAAAAAAATTGGTCTGATTTTTTTTAGTACTTTTCAGTTTTTCTTAGTTTTCACATAAGGTCCGGGGTCAGGACAAAAGACAGATTTTTGACAAATTTCAAAATCTGTCAGATATTGTCCAAATCATTTTTTATTTCATTTCTAGACATGTGAAATGCATGAACTAGTGCAAAAAAGTGTAACAAAATTGGTTTGATTTTTTTTTAGTACTTTTCAGTTTTTCTTAGTTTTCACATAAGGTCCGGGGTCAGGACAAAAGATAGATTTTTGACAAATTTCAAAATATGTCAGATATTGTCCAAATTATTTTTTATTTCACGTCTAGACATGTGAAATGCACGAACAAGTGCAAAAAAGTGTAACAAAATTGGTTTGATTTTTTTTAGTACCTTTCAGTTTTTCTTAGTTTTCACATAAGGTCCGGGGTCAGGACAAAAGACAGAATTTTGACAAATTTCAAAATATGTCAGATATTGTCCAAATCATTTTTTATTTTTAGTACCTTTCAGTTTTTTTTAGTTTTCACATAAGGTCCGGGGTCAGGACAAAAGATAGATTTTTGACAAATTTCAAAATATGTCAGATATTGTCCAAATTATTTTTTATTTCACGTCTAGACATGTGAAATGCATGAACTAGTGCAAAAAAGTGTAACAAAATTGGTTTGATTTTTTTTTAGTACTTTTCAGTTTTTCTTAGTTTTCACATAAGGTCCGGGGTCAGGACAAAAGACAGATTTTTGACAAATTTCAAAATATGTCAGATATTGTCCAAATCATTTTTTATTTTTAGTACCTTTCAGTTTTTTTTAGTTTTCACATAAGGTCCGGGGTCAGGACAAAAGATAGATTTTTGACAAATTTCAAAATATGTCAGATATTGTCCAAATTATTTTTTATTTCACGTCTAGACATGTGAAATGCATGAACTAGTGCAAAAAAGTGTAACAAAATTGGTTTGATTTTTTTTTAGTACTTTTCAGTTTTTCTTAGTTTTCACATAAGGTCCGGGGTCAGGACAAAAGACAGATTTTTGACAAATTTCAAAATCTGTCAGATATTGTCCAAATCATTTTTTATTTAATTTCTAGACATGTGAAATGCATGAACTAGTGCAAAAAAGTGTAACAAAATTGGTTTGATTTTTTTTAGTACTTTTCAGTTTTTCTTAGTTTTCACATAAGGTCCGGGGTCAGGATAAAAGACAGATTTTTGACAAATTTCAAAATCTCTCAGATATTGTCCAAATCATTTTTTATTTCACTTCTAGACATGTGAAATGCATGAACTAGTGCAAAAAAGTGTAAAAATATTGGTTTGATATTTTTTAGTACCTTTCAGTTTTTCTTAGTTTTCACATAAGGTCCGGGGTCAGGACAAAAGACAGATTTTTGACAAATTTCAAAATCTGTCAGATATTGTCCAAATCATTTTTTATTTCATTTCTAGACATGTGAAATGCATGAACTAGGGCAAAAAAAGTGAAAAAAAATTGGTCTTTTTTTTTTTAGTACTTTTCAGTTTTTCTTAGTTTTCACATAAGGTCCGGGGTCAGGACAAAAGACAGATTTTTGTCAAATTTCAAAATCTGTCAGATATTGTCCAAATCATTTTTTATTTCATTTCTAGACATGTGAAATGCATGAACTAGGGCAAAAAAAGTGAAAAAAAATTGGTCTGATTTTTTTTAGTACTTTTCAGTTTTTCTTAGTTTTCACATAAGGTCCGGGGTCAGGACAAAATACAGATTTCTGACAAATTTCAAAATCTGTCAGATATTGTCCAAATCATTTTTTATTTAATTTCTAGACATGTGAAATGCATGACCTAGGGCAAGAAAGTGTGAAAAAATTGGTTTGATTTTTTTTTAGTACCTTGCAGTTTTTCTTAGTTTTCACATAAGGTCAGGGGTCAGGACAAAAGACAGATTTTTGACAAATTTCAAAATATGTCAGATATTGTCCAAATTATTTTTTATTTCACGTCTAGACATGTGAAATGCATGAACTAGTGCAAAAAAGTGTAAAAAAATTGGTTTGATTTTTTTTAGTACCTTTCAGTTTTTTTTAGTTTTCACATAAGGTCCGGGGTCAGGACAAAAGACAGATTTTTGACAAATTTCAAAATCTGTCAGATATTGTCCAAATCATTTTTTATTTCATTTCTAGACATGTGAAATGCATGAACTAGGGCAAAAAAAGTGAAAAAAAATTGGTCTTTTTTTTTTTTTAGTACTTTTCAGTTTTTCTTAGTTTTCACATAAGGTCCGGGGTCAGGACAAAATACAGATTTCTGACAAATTTCAAAATCTGTCAGATATTGTCCAAATCATTTTTTATTTAATTTCTAGACATGTGAAATGCATGACCTAGGGCAAGAAAGTGTGAAAAAATTGGTTTGATTTTTTTTTAGTACCTTGCAGTTTTTCTTAGTTTTCACATAAGGTCCGGGGTCAGGACAAAAGACAGATTTTTGACAAATTTCAAAATATGTCAGATATTGTCCAAATCATTTTTTATTTCACTTCTAGACATGTGAAATGCATGAACTAGTGCAAAAAAGTGTAAAAAAATTGGTTTGATTTTTTTTTAGTACCTTGCAGTTTTTCTTAGTTTTCACATAAGGTCCGGGGTCAGGATAAAAGACAGATTTTTGACAAATTTCAAAATCTCTCAGATATTGTCCAAATTATTTTTTATTTCACTTCTAGACATGTGAAATGCATGAACTAGGGCAAAAAAAGTGTAAAAAAATTGGTCTGATTTTTTTTAGTACTTTTCAGTTTTTCTTAGTTTTCACATAAGGTCCGGGGTCAGGACAAAAGAAAGATTTTTGACAAATTTCAAAATATGTCAGATATTGTCCAAATTATATTTTATTTCACTTCTAGACATGTGAAATGCATGAACTAGGGCAAAAAAGTGAAAAAAAAATTGGTCTGATTTTTTTTAGTACTTTTCAGTTTTTCTTAGTTTTCACATAAGGTCTGGGGTCAGGACAAAAGACAGATTTTTGACAAATTTCAAAATCTGTCAGATATTGTCCAAATCATTTTTTATTTCACTTCTAGACATGTGAAATGCATGAACTAGGGCAAAAAAGTGTAACAAAATTGGTTTGATTTTTTTTAGTAACTTTCAGTTTTTCTTAGTTTTCACACCGGGGTCAGGACAAAAGAAAGATTTTTGACAAATTTCAAAATATGTCAGATATTGTCCAAATTATTTTTTATTTCACGTCTAGACATGTGAAATGCACGAACAAGTGCAAAAAAGTGTAACAAAATTGGTTTGATTTTTTTTAGTACCTTTCAGTTTTTCTTAGTTTTCTCACAAGGTCCGGGGTCAGGACAAAAGACAGATTTTTGACAAATTTCAAAATATGTCAGATATTGTCCAAATTATTTTTTATTTCACGTCTAGACATGTGAAATTCACGAACAAGTGCAAAAAAGTGTAACAAAATTGGTTTGATTTTTTTTAGTACCTTTCAGTTTTTCTTAGTTTTCTCACAAGGTCCGGGGTCAGGACAAACGACAGATTTTTGACAAATTTCAAAATATGTCAGATATTGTCCAAATCATTTTTTATTTCATTTCTAGACATGTGAAATGCATGAACTAGGGCAAAAAAAGTGAAAAAAAATTGGTCTGATTTTTTTTAGTACTTTTCAGTTTTTCTTAGTTTTCACATAAGGTCCGGGGTCAGGACAAAAGACAGATTTTTGACAAATTTCAAAATCTGTCAGATATTGTCCAAATAATTTTTTATTTCATTTCTAGACATGTGAAATGCATGAACTAGTGCAAAAAAGTCTAACAAAATTGGTCTGATTTTTTTTAGTACTTTTCAGTTTTTCTTAGTTTTCACATAAGGTCCGGGGTCAGGACAAAAGACAGATTTTTGACAAATTTCAAAATCTGTCAGATATTGTCCAAATCATTTTTTATTTCACTTATAGACATGTGAAATGCATGAACTAGTGCAAAAAAGTGTAAAAAAATTGGTTTGATTTTTTTTAGTACCTTTCAGTTTTTTTTAGTTTTCACATTAGGTCCGGGGTCAGGACAAAAGACAGATTTTTGACAAATTTCTAAATATGTCAGATATTGTCCAAATTATTTTTTATTTCACGTCTAGACATGTGAAATGCATGAACTAGGGCAAAAAAGTGTAAAAAAATTGGTTTGATTTTTTTTAGTACCTTGCAGTTTTTCTTAGTTTTCACATAAGGTCCGGGGTCAGGACAAAAGACAGAATTTTGACAAATTTCAAAATATGTCAGATATTGTCCAAATCATTTTTTATTTCACTTATAGACATGTGACCCAGCTAGCAAGTAGGAGCGGGCCGCTTCCGTAAAACCTGCGGCGCTGTCGGCTGCGTCGCGGCATCGGCTGAGTCGTGGTAAACGCAATTGGGCCAGGTAATTTTGCCACCTGCAGGCAGCCATGCTACCGCACCTACAACTTTTTTTTTTTTTTACTTTTGGGTCATCTACCAATAATGGGTGATAGAAACAAAATGCCAGCCAAAATATATATTTTCTTGAATTTCCTTCGGGATGAATAAAGTAGGCTACTATCTTATCTTATCCTATCTAATAGCCTATCTTATATAGTTTTTACTGGCCCATATATTTTTTAACATGCAGACTAATCCTGTGTTTACTTGGGATGGGGTGGGTAGCCTACATGTACAACGTTTTGTTAGCAACTGAGTGTGCAACTCATTTTACTGGCCAATTAAATTTTTTACCAGCATTGACCGGTGATTGCTGTTAAACTCTGGGCGCTCGGCTCAGACCGTTTTTACCCGTATTCAGCCGATTTCAACTGCAGCAAGCGTCAAGAAGCACGTCACTGGAGTGACGTTTACAACTTTGGATGAGAGAAGACTCGAAAACTTTGGATGGGAGCAGACTGCGAAAACGGTGAACTTGAGGTAAGTCTTGTCTAACATTTCCTTAAAAAGCATTAACAATTGAGTTTCCTTAACATTTTACATTAACTCTACATATTTCGAATTATTGCTGATTAAATATTGATTATTATCGATCCGTTTAAACTTTGTTCATGAGGTTTCTTCGTCTATCCTCCAGATGAAACGAGAAGAAAGAATTCAGAAATGCAATGCAATTAATAATTATTAATTAGGACAACAACCTAAAATTCTTTATCATGCCTGCCTGAGTAAAGTAGTGCAAGTTGGGGAAAATATATATGAAAGTGTCTCCGGCTTTTAAGGCGCGAACGTAGCTAGCTGTTTAGCTCAGGGTAACTAACATTGACTAGCTGGGGTGTTGTTAGCTCATGGGTTCTTCGCAGCTTGGATGCAATTTTCGTGTTTTTTACGAGCACGGTCTTTGACCTGTGGAAGAAAATAAAGTGGAACAAAAAGTTAGCTGGCTTAGTTGTACTTTTATGGAGCGAACGCATCCAGCTAACAACACCATTTAGCTCAAGGTAGCTAACATTGACTAGCTGGGCTGTTACCGCAGCCTACCCCAACGTCCCTGAGAAGGGATTCCCTTGGCATTGATAGACCAGACATATCTGAAGTTAATTGCAAACAATGAGCAAGTCTGTCTAGCCTTCTGCATAGATCTTGTATTTGCATAGGCTATTGTTTGCAATTAAATTCAGACGTGTTTGACTTATCAATGCCAGGGGGATAGCTTTTTAGATGTGTTCACGTATATATTGACATTCAAGAGCCATGAACACCTCGCTGGCGAGACTCATTAATTGGAGTGGGGCCAACCAAAAGCCTGCATTCAAAAGGCTCATTTTGAAAAGTGTGGTCAGTACTGGATAACTGCAATGTGGTGATTGCAGTGACACAAGTGATAACTGCAAGGTGGTGCGGTTGCAGTGACATAAGTGCTACACTGAGTATACATCACATGATCATGCTGCTCTCTTCTTGTGTTTTTCTCAGATGCAGTCCGCCGGAATGCCCTAACCAAAGATTCCTCCGAAAAGGAGATAGAGCTCCTCATCACCAGATGGCTGCAGCTGGCCTGTGACAAGGATGGTGGCCGAAGCCAGAGGGCAAACCGGCAGACATCATAGGGTGTCACACTTAAGTGTGCTCCAATAATAATAAAAAAAATGTTTTAAACATGAAAACTGTCTACTTGTATTTGTATTTTCAGTTTATCTTGTAGCCTATAAAGAACGGCTGTTTAGCGATTCTGGTATTAACTTGACACGAATGGAAATCAATAAAATTAAAATAAACCCAAGGAACTGGATTGGGGGCGGGGGCTTTACGTCATCTCACTCGGCGTTCCGCAATAGGGCCGCGTCACAGCCGAGTGCTCGCAGAGCAATCGGACCTAGATTCATGCCGAGGATCGGCCGAGTGTTTTCGCCTTAATCGGGCCGCTTTCGGCCCGCACAATTTTTGCTACCTGGGGAAATGCATGAACTAGGGCAAAAAAGTGTAAAAATATTGGTTTGATTTTTTTTAGTACCTTTCAGTTTTTCTTAGTTTTCACATAAGGTCCGGGGTCAGGACAAAAGACAGATTTTTGACAAATTTCAAAATCTGTCAGATATTGTCCAAATAATTTTTTATTTCATTTCTAGACATGTGAAATGCATGAACTAGGGCAAAAAAAGTGAAAAAAAATTGGTCTGATTTTTTTTAGTACTTTTCAGTTTTTCTTAGTTTTCACATAAGGTCCGGGGTCAGGACAAAATACAGATTTCTGACAAATTTCAAAATCTGTCAGATATTGTCCAAATCATTTTTTATTTAATTTCTAGACATGTGAAATGCATGAACTAGGGCAAGAAAGTGTGAAAAAATTGGTTTGATTTTTTTTTAGTACCTTTCAGTTTTTTTTAGTTTTCACATAAGGTCCGGGGTCAGGACAAAAGACAGATTTTTGACAAATTTCAAAATATGTCAGATATTGTCCAAATTATTTTTTATTTCACGTCTAGACATGTGAAATGCATGAACTAGTGCAAAAAAGTCTAACAAAATTGGTCTGATTTTTTTTAGTACTTTTCAGTTTTTCTTAGTTTTCACATAAGGTCCGGGGTCAGGACAAAAGACAGATTTTTGACAAATTTCAAAATCTGTCAGATATTGTCCAAATCATTTTTTATTTCACTTATAGACATGTGAAATGCATGAACTAGTGCAAAAAAGTGTAAAAAAATTGGTTTGATTTTTTTTAGTACCTTTCAGTTTTTTTTAGTTTTCACATTAGGTCCGGGGTCAGGACAAAAGACAGATTTTTGACAAATTTCTAAATATGTCAGATATTGTCCAAATTATTTTTTATTTCACGTCTAGACATGTGAAATGCATGAACTAGGGCAAAAAAGTGTAAAAAAATTGGTTTGATTTTTTTTAGTACCTTGCAGTTTTTCTTAGTTTTCACATAAGGTCCGGGGTCAGGACAAAATACAGATTTCTGACAAATTTCAAAATCTGTCAGATATTGTCCAAATCATTTTTTATTTAATTTCTAGACATGTGAAATGCATGAACTAGGGCAAGAAAGTGTGAAAAAATTGGTTTGATTTTTTTTTAGTACCTTGCAGTTTTTCTTAGTTTTCACATAAGGTCCGGGGTCAGGACAAAAGACAGATTTTTGACAAATTTCAAAATATGTCAGATATTGTCCAAATCATTTTTTATTTAATTTCTAGACATGTGAAATGCATGAACTAGTGCAAAAAAGTGTAACAAAATTGGTTTGATTTTTTTTAGTACTTTTCAGTTTTTCTTAGTTTTCACATAAGGTCCGGGGTCAGGATAAAAGACAGATTTTTGACAAATTTCAAAATCTCTCAGATATTTTCCAAATCATTTTTTATTTCACTTCTAGACATGTGAAATGCATGAACTAGTGCAAAAAAGTGTAAAAATATTGGTTTGATTTTTTTTAGTACCTTTCAGTTTTTCTTAGTTTTCACATAAGGTCCGGGGTCAGGACAAAAGACAGATTTTTGACAAATTTCTAAATATGTCAGATATTGTCCAAATTATTTTTTATTTCACGTCTAGACATGTGAAATGCATGAACTAGGGCAAAAAAGTGTAAAAAAATTGGTTTGATTTTTTTTAGTACTTTTCAGTTTTTCTTAGTTTTCACATAAGGTCCAGGGTCAGGACAAAAGACAGATTTTTGACAAATTTCAAAATATGTCAGATATTGTCCAAATTATTTTTTATTTCACTTCTAGACATGTGAAATGCATGAACTAGGGCAAAAAAGTTTTAAAAAATTGGTTTGATTTTTTTTAGTACCTTTCAGTTTTTCTTAGTTTTCACATAAGGTCCGGGATCAGGACAAAAGACAGATTTTTGACAAATTTCAAAATATGTCAGATATTGTCCAAATTATTTTTTATTTCACTTCTAGACATGTGAAATGCATGAACTAGGGCAAAAAAAGTGAAAAAAAATTGGTCTGATTTTTTTAGTACTTTTCAGTTTTTCTTAGTTTTCACATAAGGTCCGGGGTCAGGACAAAAGACAGATTTTTGACAAATTTCAAAATATGTCAGAGTTTGTCCAAATTATTTTTTATTTCACGTCTAGACATGTGA
The DNA here is from genome assembly GCF_046254945.1 of Alosa pseudoharengus. Classification (NCBI taxonomy): domain Eukaryota; kingdom Metazoa; phylum Chordata; class Actinopteri; order Clupeiformes; family Clupeidae; genus Alosa; species Alosa pseudoharengus. The sequence goes on along the minus strand of NW_027468865.1, from coordinate 87,736 downwards.
AATGCACGAACTAGTGCAAAAAAGTGTAACAAAATTGGTTTGATTTTTTTTAGTACCTTTCAGTTTTTCTTAGTTTTCACACAAGGTCCGGGGTCAGGACAAAAGACAGATTTTTGACAAATTTCAAAATATGTCAGATATTGGCTTAAATTATTTTTTATTTCACTTCTAGACATGTGAAATGCATGAACTAGGGCAAAAAAGTTTAAAAAAATTGGTTTGATTTTTTTTAGTACCTTTCAGTTTTTCTTAGTTTTCACATAAGGTCCGGGGTCAGGACAAAAGACAGAATTTTGACAAATTTCAAAATATGTCAGATATTGTCCAAATCATTTTTTATTTCACTTATAGACATGTAAAATGCATGAACTAGGGCAAAAAAGTGTAAAAAAATTGGTTTGATTTTTTTTAGTACCTTTCAGTTTTTTTTAGTTTTCACATAAGGTCCGGGGTCAGGACAAAAGACAGAATTTTGACAAATTTCAAAATATGTCAGATATTGTCCAAATCATTTTTTATTTCACTTCTAGACATGTGAAATGCATGAACTAGGGCAAAAAAGTGTAAATATATTGGTTTGATTTTTTTTAGTACCTTTCAGTTTTTCTTAGTTTTCACATAAGGTCCGGGGTCAGGACAAAAGACAGAATTTTGACAAATTTCAAAATATGTCAGATATTGTCCAAATCATTTTTTATTTCACTTCTAGACATGTGAAATGCATGAACTAGGGCAAAAAAGTGTAAAAAAATTGGTTTGATTTTTTTTAGTACCTTTCAGTTTTTTTTAGTTTTCACATAAGGTCCGGGGTCAGGACAAAAGACAGAATTTTGACAAATTTCAAAATCTCTCAGATATTGTCCAAATCATTTTTTATTTCACTTCTAGACATGTGAAATGCATGAACTAGTGCAAAAAAGTGTAAAAATATTGGTTTGATTTTTTTTAGTACCTTTCAGTTTTTCTTAGTTTTCACATAAGGTCCGGGGTCAGGACAAAAGACAGATTTTTGACAAATTTCAAAATCTGTCAGATATTGTCCAAATCATTTTTTATTTCATTTCTAGACATGTAAAATGCATGAACTTGGGCAAAAAAAGTGAAAAAAAATTGGTCTGATTTTTTTTAGTACTTTTCAGTTTTTCTTAGTTTTCACATAAGGTCCGGGGTCAGGACAAAAGACAGATTTTTGACAAATTTCAAAATCTGTCAGATATTGTCCAAATCATTTTTTATTTCATTTCTAGACATGTGAAATGCATGAACTAGTGCAAAAAAGTGTAACAAAATTGGTTTGATTTTTTTTTAGTACTTTTCAGTTTTTCTTAGTTTTCACATAAGGTCCGGGGTCAGGACAAAAGATAGATTTTTGACAAATTTCAAAATATGTCAGATATTGTCCAAATTATTTTTTATTTCACGTCTAGACATGTGAAATGCACGAACAAGTGCAAAAAAGTGTAACAAAATTGGTTTGATTTTTTTTAGTACCTTTCAGTTTTTCTTAGTTTTCACATAAGGTCCGGGGTCAGGACAAAAGACAGATTTTTGACAAATTTCAAAATATGTCAGATATTGTCCAAATTATTTTTTATTTCACTTCTAGACATGTGAAATGCATGAACTAGGACAAAAAAAGTGAAAAAAAATTGGTCTGATTTTTTTTAGTACTTTTCAGTTTTTCTTAGTTTTCACATAAGGTCCAGGGTCAGGACAAAAGACAGATTTTTGACAAATTTCAAAATATGTCAGATATTGTCCAAATTATTTTTTATTTCACTTCTAGACATGTGAAATGCATGAACTAGGGCAAAAAAGTTTAAAAAAATTGGTTTGATTTTTTTTAGTACCTTTCAGTTTTTCTTAGTTTTCACATAAGGTCCGGGGTCAGGACAAAAGACAGATTTTTGACAAATTTCAAAATATGTCAGATATTGTCCAAATTATTTTTTATTTCACTTCTAGACATGTGAAATGCATGAACTAGGGCAAAAAAGTTTAAAAAAATTGGTTTGATTTTTTTTAGTACCTTTCAGTTTTTCTTAGTTTTCACATAAGGTCCGGGGTCAGGACAAAAGACAGATTTTTGACAAATTTCAAAATATGTCAGATATTGTCCAAATCATTTTTTATTTCACTTCTAGACATGTGAAATGCATGAACTAGGGCAAAAAAGTGTAAAAAAATTGGTTTGATTTTTTTTTAGTACCTTGCAGTTTTTCTTAGTTTTCACATAAGGTCCGGGGTCAGGACAAAAGACAGAATTTTGACAAATTTCAAAATATGTCAGATATTGTCCAAATCATTTTTTATTTTTAGTACCTTTCAGTTTTTTTTAGTTTTCACATAAGGTCCGGGGTCAGGACAAAAGATAGATTTTTGACAAATTTCAAAATATGTCAGATATTGTCCAAATTATTTTTTATTTCACGTCTAGACATGTGAAATGCATGAACTAGTGCAAAAAAGTGTAAAAAAATTGGTTTGATTTTTTTTTAGTACTTTTCAGTTTTTCTTAGTTTTCACATAAGGTCCGGGGTCAGGACAAAAGACAGATTTTTGACAAATTTCAAAATCTGTCAGATATTGTCCAAATCATTTTTTATTTAATTTCTAGACATGTGAAATGCATGAACTAGTGCAAAAAAGTGTAACAAAATTGGTTTGATTTTTTTTAGTACTTTTCAGTTTTTCTTAGTTTTCACATAAGGTCCGGGGTCAGGACAAAATACAGATTTCTGACAAATTTCAAAATCTGTCAGATATTGTCCAAATCATTTTTTATTTAATTTCTAGACATGTGAAATGCATGACCTAGGGCAAGAAAGTGTGAAAAAATTGGTTTGATTTTTTTTTAGTACCTTGCAGTTTTTCTTAGTTTTCACATAAGGTCCGGGGTCAGGACAAAAGACAGATTTTTGACAAATTTCAAAATATGTCAGATATTGTCCAAATCATTTTTTATTTCACTTCTAGACATGTGAAATGCATGAACTAGTGCAAAAAAGTGTAAAAAAATTGGTTTGATTTTTTTTTAGTACCTTGCAGTTTTTCTTAGTTTTCACATAAGGTCCGGGGTCAGGATAAAAGACAGATTTTTGACAAATTTCAAAATCTCTCAGATATTGTCCAAATTATTTTTTATTTCACTTCTAGACATGTGAAATGCATGAACTAGGGCAAAAAAAGTGTAAAAAAATTGGTCTGATTTTTTTTAGTACTTTTCAGTTTTTCTTAGTTTTCACATAAGGTCCGGGGTCAGGACAAAAGAAAGATTTTTGACAAATTTCAAAATATGTCAGATATTGTCCAAATTATATTTTATTTCACTTCTAGACATGTGAAATGCATGAACTAGGGCAAAAAAGTGAAAAAAAAATTGGTCTGATTTTTTTTAGTACTTTTCAGTTTTTCTTAGTTTTCACATAAGGTCTGGGGTCAGGACAAAAGACAGATTTTTGACAAATTTCAAAATCTGTCAGATATTGTCCAAATCATTTTTTATTTCACTTCTAGACATGTGAAATGCATGAACTAGGGCAAAAAAGTGTAACAAAATTGGTTTGATTTTTTTTAGTAACTTTCAGTTTTTCTTAGTTTTCACACCGGGGTCAGGACAAAAGAAAGATTTTTGACAAATTTCAAAATATGTCAGATATTGTCCAAATTATTTTTTATTTCACGTCTAGACATGTGAAATGCACGAACAAGTGCAAAAAAGTGTAACAAAATTGGTTTGATTTTTTTTAGTACCTTTCAGTTTTTCTTAGTTTTCTCACAAGGTCCGGGGTCAGGACAAAAGACAGATTTTTGACAAATTTCAAAATATGTCAGATATTGTCCAAATTATTTTTTATTTCACGTCTAGACATGTGAAATTCACGAACAAGTGCAAAAAAGTGTAACAAAATTGGTTTGATTTTTTTTAGTACCTTTCAGTTTTTCTTAGTTTTCTCACAAGGTCCGGGGTCAGGACAAACGACAGATTTTTGACAAATTTCAAAATATGTCAGATATTGTCCAAATTATTTTTTATTTCACGTCTAGACATGTGAAATGCATGATCAAGTGCAAAAAAGTGTAACAAAATTGGTTTGATTTTTTTTAGTACTTTTCAGTTTTTCTTAGTTTTCACATAAGGTCCGGGGTCAGGACAAAAGACAGATTTTTGACAAATTTCAAAATATGTCAGATATTGTCCAAATTATTTTTTATTTCACTTCTAGACATGTGAAATGCATGAACTAGGGCAAAAAAGTGTAACAAAATTGGTTTGATTTTTTTTAGTACCTTTCAGTTTTTCTTAGTTTTCACATAAGGTCCGGTGTCAGGACAAAATACAGATTTCTGACAAATTTCAAAATCTGTCAGATATTGTCCAAATCATTTTTTATTTAATTTCTAGACATGTGAAATGCATGACCTAGGGCAAGAAAGTGTGAAAAAATTGGTTTGATTTTTTTTTAGTACCTTGCAGTTTTTCTTAGTTTTCACATAAGGTCCGGGGTCAGGACAAAAGACAGATTTTTGACAAATTTCAAAATATGTCAGATATTGTCCAAATCATTTTTTATTTCACTTCTAGACATGTGAAATGCATGAACTAGTGCAAAAAAGTGTAAAAAAATTGGTTTGATTTTTTTTTAGTACCTTGCAGTTTTTCTTAGTTTTCACATAAGGTCCGGGGTCAGGATAAAAGACAGATTTTTGACAAATTTCAAAATCTCTCAGATATTGTCCAAATTATTTTTTATTTCACTTCTAGACATGTGAAATGCATGAACTAGGGCAAAAAAAGTGTAAAAAAATTGGTCTGATTTTTTTTAGTACTTTTCAGTTTTTCTTAGTTTTCACATAAGGTCCGGGGTCAGGACAAAAGAAAGATTTTTGACAAATTTCAAAATATGTCAGATATTGTCCAAATTATATTTTATTTCACTTCTAGACATGTGAAATGCATGAACTAGGGCAAAAAAGTGAAAAAAAAATTGGTCTGATTTTTTTTAGTACTTTTCAGTTTTTCTTAGTTTTCACATAAGGTCTGGGGTCAGGACAAAAGACAGATTTTTGACAAATTTCAAAATCTGTCAGATATTGTCCAAATCATTTTTTATTTCACTTCTAGACATGTGAAATGCATGAACTAGGGCAAAAAAGTGTAACAAAATTGGTTTGATTTTTTTTAGTAACTTTCAGTTTTTCTTAGTTTTCACACCGGGGTCAGGACAAAAGAAAGATTTTTGACAAATTTCAAAATATGTCAGATATTGTCCAAATTATTTTTTATTTCACGTCTAGACATGTGAAATGCACGAACAAGTGCAAAAAAGTGTAACAAAATTGGTTTGATTTTTTTTAGTACCTTTCAGTTTTTCTTAGTTTTCTCACAAGGTCCGGGGTCAGGACAAAAGACAGATTTTTGACAAATTTCAAAATATGTCAGATATTGTCCAAATTATTTTTTATTTCACGTCTAGACATGTGAAATTCACGAACAAGTGCAAAAAAGTGTAACAAAATTGGTTTGATTTTTTTTAGTACCTTTCAGTTTTTCTTAGTTTTCTCACAAGGTCCGGGGTCAGGACAAACGACAGATTTTTGACAAATTTCAAAATATGTCAGATATTGTCCAAATTATTTTTTATTTCACGTCTAGACATGTGAAATGCATGATCAAGTGCAAAAAAGTGTAACAAAATTGGTTTGATTTTTTTTAGTACTTTTCAGTTTTTCTTAGTTTTCACATAAGGTCCGGGGTCAGGACAAAAGACAGATTTTTGACAAATTTCAAAATATGTCAGATATTGTCCAAATTATTTTTTATTTCACTTCTAGACATGTGAAATGCATGAACTAGGGCAAAAAAGTGTAACAAAATTGGTTTGATTTTTTTTAGTACCTTTCAGTTTTTCTTAGTTTTCACATAAGGTCCGGTGTCAGGACAAAAGACAGATTCTTGACAAATTTCAAAATCTGTCAGATATTGTCCAAATCATTTTTTATTTCACGTCTAGACATGTGAAATGCACGAACAAGTGCAAAAAAGTGTAACAAAATTGGTTTGATTTTTTTTAGTACCTTTCAGTTTTTCTTAGTTTTCACATAAGGTCCGGTGTCAGGACAAAAGACAGATTCTTGACAAATTTCAAAATCTGTCAGATATTGTCCAAATCATTTTTTATTTCACTTCTAGACATGTGAAATGCACGAACAAGTGCAAAAAAGTGTAACAAAATTGGTTTGATTTTTTTTAGTACCTTTCAGTTTTTCTTAGTTTTCTCACAAGGTCTGGGGTCAGGACAAAAGACAGATTTTTGACAAATTTCAAAATCTGTCAGTTATTGTCCAAATCATTTTTATTTCACTTCTAGACATGTGAAATGCATGAACTAGGGCAAAAAAGTGTAACAAAATTGGTTTGATTTTTTTTAGTACCTTTCAGTTTTTCTTAGTTTTCACACAAGGTCCGGGGTCAGGACAAAAGACAGATTTTTGACAAATTTCAAAATATGTCAGATATTGTCCAAATAATTTTTTATTTCACGTCTAGACATGTGAAATGCACGAACAAGTGCAAAAAAGTGTAACAAAATTGGTTTGATTTGTTTTAGTACCTTTCAGTTTTTTTTAGTTTTCACACAAGGTCCGGGGTCAGGACAAAAGACAGATTTTTGACAAATTTCAAAATCTGTCAGATATTGTCCAAATTATTTTTTATTTCACTTCTAGACATGTGAAATGCATGAACTAGGGCAAAAAAAGTGAAAAAAAATTGGTCTGATTTTTTTTAGTACTTTTCAGTTTTTCTTAGTTTTCACATAAGGTCCGGGGTCAGGACAAAAGACAGATTTTTGACAAAATTCAAAATCTGTCAGATATTGTCCAAATCATTTTTTATTTCACTTCTAGACATGTGAAATGCATGAACTAGGGCAAAAAAGTGTAAAAAAATTGGTTTGATTTTTTTTAGTACTTTTCAGTTTTTCTTAGTTTTCACATAAGGTCCGGGGTCAGGACAAAAGACAGATTTTTGACAAATTTCAAAATATGTCAGATATTGTCCAAATTATTTTTTATTTCACGTCTAGACATGTGAAATGCATGAACAAGTGCAAAAAAGTGTATCAAAATTGGTTTGATTTTTTTTAGTACCTTTCAGTTTTTCTTAGTTTTCACATAAGGTCCGGGGTCAGGACAAAAGACCGATTTTTGACAAATTTCAAAATCTGTCAGATATTGTCCAAATCATTTTTTATTTCACTTCTAGACATGTGAAATGCACGAACAAGTGCAAAAAAGTGTAACAAAATTGGTTTGATTTTTTTTAGTACCTTTCAGTTTTTCTTAGTTTTCTCACAAGGTCCGGGGTCAGGACAAAAGACAGATTTTTGACAAATTTCAAAATATGTCAGATATTGTCCAAATTATTTTTTATCTCACTTCTAGACATGTGAAATGCATGAACTAGGGCAAAAAAAGTGAAAAAAAATTGGTCTGATTTTTTTTAGTACTTTTCAGTTTTTCTTAGTTTTCACATAAGGTCCGGGGTCAGGACAAAAGACAGATTTTTGACAAATTTCAAAATCTGTCAGATATTGTCCAAATCATTTTTTATTTCACTTCTAGACATGTGAAATGCATGAACTAATGCAAAAAAGTTTATCAAAATTGGTTTGGTTTTTTTTTGTACCTTTCAGTTTTTCTTAGTTTTCACACAAGGTCCGGGGTCAGGACAAAAGACAGATTTTTGACAAATTTCAAAATATGTCAGATATTGTCCAAATAATTTTTTATTTCACGTCTAGACATGTGAAATGCACGAACAAGTGCAAAAAAGTGTAACAAAATTGGTTTGATTTTTTTTAGTACCTTTCAGTTTTTCTTAGTTTTCACATAAGGTCCGGGGTCAGGACAAAAGACAGATTCTTGACAAATTTCAAAATCTGTCAGATATTGTCCAAATAATTTTTTATTTCACTTCTAGACATGTGAAATGCACGAACAAGTGCAAAAAAGTGTAACAAAATTGGTTTGATTTTTTTTAGTACCTTTCAGTTTTTCTTAGTTTTCTCACAAGGTCCGGGGTCAGGACAAAAGACAGATTTTTGACAAATTTCAAAATATGTCAGATATTGTCCAAATAATTTTTTATTTCACGTCTAGACATGTGAAATGCACGAACAAGTGCAAAAAAGTGTAACAAAATTGGTTTGATTTGTTTTAGTACCTTTCAGTTTTTTTTAGTTTTCACACAAGGTCCGGGGTCAGGACAAAAGACAGATTTTTGACAAATTTCAAAATATGTCAGATATTGTCCAAATCATTTTTTATTTCACTTCTAGACATGTGAAATGCATGAACTAGGGCAAAAAAGTGTAAAAAAATTGGTTTGATTTTTTTTAGTACCTTTCAGTTTTTTTTAGTTTTCACATAAGGTCCGGGGTCAGGACAAAAGACAGATTTTTGACAAATTTCAAAATATGTCAGATATTGTCCAAATTATTTTTTATTTCACGTCTAGACATGTGAAATGCATGAACTAGTGCAAAAAAGTGTAACAAAATTGGTTTGATTTTTTTTTAGTACTTTTCAGTTTTTCTTAGTTTTCACATAAGGTCCGGGGTCAGGACAAAAGACAGATTTTTGACAAATTTCAAAATATGTCAGATATTGTCCAAATCATTTTTTATTTCACTTCTAGACATGTGAAATGCATGAACTAGAGCAAAAAAGTGTAAAAAAATTGGTTTGATTTTTTTTAGTACCTTTCAGTTTTTTTTAGTTTTCACATAAGGTCCGGGGTCAGGACAAAAGACAGATTTTTGACAAATTTCAAAATATGTCAGATATTGTCCAAATTATTTTTTATTTCACGTCTAGACATGTGAAATGCATGAACTAGGGCAAAAAAGTGTAAAAAAAATTGGTTTGATTTTTTTTTAGTACCTTTCAGTTTTTTTTAGTTTTCACATAAGGTCCGGGGTCAGGACAAAAGACAGATTTTTGACAAATTTCAAAATATGTCAGATATTGTCCAAATTATTTTTTATTTCACGTCTAGACATGTGAAATGCATGAACTAGTGCAAAAAAGTGTAACAAAATTGGTTTGATTTTTTTTTAGTACTTTTCAGTTTTTCTTAGTTTTCACATAAGGTCCGGGGTCAGGATAAAAGACAGATTTTTGACAAATTTCAAAATCTCTCAGATATTGTCCAAATAATTTTTTATTTCACTTCTAGACATGTGAAATGCATGAACTAGGGCAAAAAAGTGTAAAAAAATTGGTTTGATTTTTTTTTAGCACCTTGCAGTTTTTCTTAGTTTTCACATAAGGTCCGGGGTCAGGACAAAAGACAGAATTTTGACAAATTTCAAAATATGTCAGATATTGTCCAAATCATTTTTTATTTCACTTATAGACATGTGAAATGCATGAACTAGGGCAAAAAAGTGTAAAAAAATTGGTTTGATTTTTTTTAGTACCTTTCAGTTTTTTTTAGTTTTCACATAAGGTCCGGGGTCAGGACAAAAGACAGATTTTTGACAAATTTCAAAATATGTCAGATATTGTCCAAATTATTTTTTATTTCACGTCTAGACATGTGAAATGCATGAACAAGTGCAAAAAAGTGTATCAAAATTGGTTTGATTTTTTTTAGTACCTTTCAGTTTTTCTTAGTTTTCACATAAGGTCCGGGGTCAGGACAAAAGACCGATTTTTGACAAATTTCAAAATCTGTCAGATATTGTCCAAATCATTTTTTATTTCACTTCTAGACATGTGAAATGCACGAACAAGTGCAAAAAAGTGTAACAAAATTGGTTTGATTTTTTTTAGTACCTTTCAGTTTTTCTTAGTTTTCTCACAAGGTCCGGGGTCAGGACAAAAGACAGATTTTTGACAAATTTCAAAATATGTCAGATATTGTCCAAATTATTTTTTATCTCACTTCTAGACATGTGAAATGCATGAACTAGGGCAAAAAAAGTGAAAAAAAATTGGTCTGATTTTTTTTAGTACTTTTCAGTTTTTCTTAGTTTTCACATAAGGTCCGGGGTCAGGACAAAAGACAGATTTTTGACAAATTTCAAAATCTGTCAGATATTGTCCAAATCATTTTTTATTTCACTTCTAGACATGTGAAATGCATGAACTAATGCAAAAAAGTTTATCAAAATTGGTTTGGTTTTTTTTTGTACCTTTCAGTTTTTCTTAGTTTTCACACAAGGTCCGGGGTCAGGACAAAAGACAGATTTTTGACAAATTTCAAAATATGTCAGATATTGTCCAAATAATTTTTTATTTCACGTCTAGACATGTGAAATGCACGAACAAGTGCAAAAAAGTGTAACAAAATTGGTTTGATTTTTTTTAGTACCTTTCAGTTTTTCTTAGTTTTCTCACAAGGTCCGGGGTCAGGACAAAAGACAGATTTTTGACAAATTTCAAAATATGTCAGATATTGTCCAAATAATTTTTTATTTCACGTCTAGACATGTGAAATGCACGAACAAGTGCAAAAAAGTGTAACAAAATTGGTTTGATTTGTTTTAGTACCTTTCAGTTTTTTTTAGTTTTCACACAAGGTCCGGGGTCAGGACAAAAGACAGATTTTTGACAAATTTCAAAATATGTCAGATATTGTCCAAATCATTTTTTATTTCACTTCTAGACATGTGAAATGCATGAACTAGGGCAAAAAAGTGTAAAAAAATTGGTTTGATTTTTTTTAGTACCTTTCAGTTTTTTTTAGTTTTCACATAAGGTCCGGGGTCAGGACAAAAGACAGATTTTTGACAAATTTCAAAATATGTCAGATATTGTCCAAATTATTTTTTATTTCACGTCTAGACATGTGAAATGCATGAACTAGTGCAAAAAAGTGTAACAAAATTGGTTTGATTTTTTTTTAGTACTTTTCAGTTTTTCTTAGTTTTCACATAAGGTCCGGGGTCAGGACAAAAGACAGATTTTTGACAAATTTCAAAATATGTCAGATATTGTCCAAATCATTTTTTATTTCACTTCTAGACATGTGAAATGCATGAACTAGAGCAAAAAAGTGTAAAAAAATTGGTTTGATTTTTTTTAGTACCTTTCAGTTTTTTTTAGTTTTCACATAAGGTCCGGGGTCAGGACAAAAGACAGATTTTTGACAAATTTCAAAATATGTCAGATATTGTCCAAATTATTTTTTATTTCACGTCTAGACATGTGAAATGCATGAACTAGGGCAAAAAAGTGTAAAAAAAATTGGTTTGATTTTTTTTTAGTACCTTTCAGTTTTTTTTAGTTTTCACATAAGGTCCGGGGTCAGGACAAAAGACAGATTTTTGACAAATTTCAAAATATGTCAGATATTGTCCAAATTATTTTTTATTTCACGTCTAGACATGTGAAATGCATGAACTAGTGCAAAAAAGTGTAACAAAATTGGTTTGATTTTTTTTTAGTACTTTTCAGTTTTTCTTAGTTTTCACATAAGGTCCGGGGTCAGGATAAAAGACAGATTTTTGACAAATTTCAAAATCTCTCAGATATTGTCCAAATAATTTTTTATTTCACTTCTAGACATGTGAAATGCATGAACTAGGGCAAAAAAGTGTAAAAAAATTGGTTTGATTTTTTTTTAGCACCTTGCAGTTTTTCTTAGTTTTCACATAAGGTCCGGGGTCAGGACAAAAGACAGAATTTTGACAAATTTCAAAATATGTCAGATATTGTCCAAATCATTTTTTATTTCACTTATAGACATGTGAAATGCATGAACTAGGGCAAAAAAGTGTAAAAAAATTGGTTTGATTTTTTTTAGTACCTTTCAGTTTTTTTTAGTTTTCACATAAGGTCCGGGGTCAGGACAAAAGACAGATTTTTGACAAATTTCAAAATATGTCAGATATTGTCCAAATTATTTTTTATTTCACGTCTAGACATGTGAAATGCATGAACTAGTGCAAAAAAGTGTAACAAAATTGGTTTGATTTTTTTTTAGTACTTTTCAGTTTTTCTTAGTTTTCACATAAGGTCCGGGGTCAGGACAAAAGACAGATTTTTGACAAATTTCAAAATCTGTCAGATATTGTCCAAATCATTTTTTATTTCACTTCTAGACATGTGAAATGCATGAACTAGGGCAAAAAAGTGTAAAAAAATTGGTTTGATTTTTTTTAGTACCTTTCAGTTTTTTTTAGTTTTCACATAAGGTCCGGGGTCAGGACAAAAGACAGATTTTTGACAAATTTCAAAATATGTCAGATATTGTCCAAATTATTTTTTATTTCACGTCTAGACATGTGAAATGCATGAACTAGTGCAAAAAAGTGTAACAAAATTGGTTTGATTTTTTTTTAGTACTTTTCAGTTTTTCTTAGTTTTCACATAAGGTCCGGGGTCAGGACAAAAGACAGATTTTTGACAAATTTCAAAATCTGTCAGATATTGTCCAAATCATTTTTTATTTCACTTCTAGACATGTGAAATGCATGAACTAGAGCAAAAAAGTGTAAAAAAATTGGTTTGATTTTTTTTAGTACCTTTCAGTTTTTTTTAGTTTTCACATAAGGTCCGGGGTCAGGACAAAAGACAGATTTTTGACAAATTTCAAAATATGTCAGATATTGTCCAAATTATTTTTTATTTCACGTCTAGACATGTGAAATGCATGAACTAGTGCAAAAAAGTGTAACAAAATTGGTTTGATTTTTTTTTTAGTACTTTTCAGTTTTTCTTAGTTTTCACATAAGGTCCGGGGTCAGGACAAAAGACAGATTTTTGACAAATTTCAAAATCTGTCAGATATTGTCCAAATCATTTTTTATTTCACTTCTAGACATGTGAAATGCATGAACTAGGGCAAAAAAGTGTAAAAATATTTGTTTGATTTTTTTTAGTACCTTTCAGTTTTTCTTAGTTTTCACATAAGGTCCGGGGTCAGGACAAAATACAGATTTCTGACAAATTTCAAAATCTGTCAGATATTGTCCAAATCATTTTTTATTTAATTTCTAGACATGTGAAATGCATGAATTAGGGCAAGAAAGTGTGAAAAAATTGGTTTGATTTTTTTTTAGTACCTTGCAGTTTTTCTTAGTTTTCACATAAGGTCCGGGGTCAGGACAAAAGACAGAATTTTGACAAATTTCAAAATATGTCAGATATTGTCCAAATCATTTTTTATTTCACTTATAGACATGTGAAATGCATGAACTAGGGCAAAAAAGTGTAAAAAAATTGGTTTGATTTTTTTTAGCACCTTGCAGTTTTTCTTAGTTTTCACATAAGGTCCGGGGTCAGGACAAAAGACAGAATTTTGACAAATTTCAAAATATGTCAGATATTGTCCAAATCATTTTTTATTTCACTTATAGACATGTGAAATGCATGAACTAGGGCAAAAAAGTGTAAAAAAATTGGTTTGATTTTTTTTAGTACCTTTCAGTTTTTTTTAGTTTTCACATAAGGTCCGGGGTCAGGACAAAAGACAGATTTTTGACAAATTTCAAAATATGTCAGATATTGTCCAAATTATTTTTTATTTCACTTCTAGACATGTGAAATGCATGAACTAGGGCAAAAAAGTGTAAAAATATTGGTTTGATTTTTTTTAGTACCTTTCAGTTTTTTTTAGTTTTCACATAAGGTCCGGGGTCAGGACAAAAGACAGATTTTTGACAAATTTCAAAATATGTCAGATATTGTCCAAATTATTTTTTATTTCACGTCTAGACATGTGAAATGCATGAACTAGGGCAAAAAAGTGTAACAAAATTGGTTTGATTTTTTTTTAGTACTTTTCAGTTTTTCTTAGTTTTCACATAAGGTCCGGGGTCATGACAAAAGACAGATTTTTGACAAATTTCAAAATATGTCAGATATTGTCCAAATTATTTTTTATTTCACATCTAGACATGTGAAATGCATGAACTAGGGCAAGAAAGTGTGAAAAAATTGGTTTGATTTTTTTTTAGTACCTTGCAGTTTTTCTTAGTTTTCACATAAGGTCCGGGGTCAGGACAAAAGACAGATTTTTGACAAATTTCTAAATATGTCAGATATTGTCCAAATCATTTTTTATTTCACTTCTAGACATGTGAAATGCATGAACTAGGGCAAAAAAGTGTAAAAAAAATTGGTTTGATTTTTTTTTAGTACCTTGCAGTTTTTCTTAGTTTTCACATAAGGTCCGGGGTCAGGACAAAAGACAGATTTTTGACAAATTTCAAAATATGTCAGATATTGTCCAAATCATTTTTTATTTCACTTCTAGACATGTGAAATGCATGAACTAGGGCAAAAAAGTGTAAAAAAATTGGTTTGATTTTTTTTTAGTACCTTGCAGTTTTTCTTAGTTTTCACATAAGGTCCGGGGTCAGGACAAAAGACAGAATTTTGACAAATTTCAAAATATGTCAGATATTGTCCAAATCATTTTTTATTTCACTTATAGACATGTGAAATGCATGAACTAGGTCAAAAAAGTGTAAAAAAATTGGTTTGATTTTTTTTAGTACCTTTCAGTTTTTTTTAGTTTTCACACAAGGTCCGGGGTCAGGACAAAAGACAGATTTTTGACAAATTTCAAAATATGTCAGATATTGTCCAAATTATTTTTAATTTCACGTCTAGACATGTGAAATGCACGAACAAGTGCAAAAAAGTGTAACAAAATTGGTTTGATTTTTTTTAGTACCTTTCAGTTTTTCTTAGTTTTCTCACAAGGTCCGGGGTCAGGACAAAAGACAGATTTTTGACAAATTTCAAAATATGTCAGATATTGTCCAAATTATTTTTTATTTCACTTCTAAACATGTGAAATGCATGAAGTAGTGCAAAAATGTGTAACAAAATTGGTTTGATTTTTTTTAGTACCTTGCAGTTTTTCTTTGTTTTCACATAAGGTCCGGGGTCAGGACAAAAGACAGATTTTTGACAAATTTCAAAATATGTCAGATATTGTCCAAATTATTTTTTATTTCACTTCTAAACATGTGAAATGCATGAACTAGGGCAAGAAAGTGTGAAAAAATTGGTTTGATTTTTTTTTAGTACCTTGCAGTTTTTCTTAGTTTTCACATAAGGTCCGGGGTCAGGACAAAAGACAGATTTTTGACAAATTTCAAAATATGTCAGATATTGTCCAAATTATTTTTTATTTCACTTCTAAACATGTGAAATGCATGAAGTAGTGCAAAAATGTGTAACAAAATTGGTTTGATTTTTTTTAGTACCTTGCAGTTTTTCTTTGTTTTCACATAAGGTCCGGGGTCAGGACAAAAGACAGATTTTTGACAAATTTCAAAATATGTCAGATATTGTCCAAATTATTTTTTATTTCACTTCTAAACATGTGAAATGCATGAACTAGTGCAAAAAAGTGTAACAAAATTGGTTTGATTTTTTTTTAGTACTTTTCAGTTTTTCTTAGTTTTCACATAAGGTCCGGGGTCAGGACAAAAGACAGATTTTTGACAAATTTCAAAATCTGTCAGATATTGTCGAAATCATTTTTTATTTCACTTCTAGACATGTGAAATGCATGAACTAGGGCAAAAAAGTGTAAAAAAATTGGTTTGATTTTTTTTAGTACCTTTCAGTTTTTTTTAGTTTTCACATAAGGTCCGGGGTCAGGACAAAAGACAGAATTTTGACAAATTTCAAAATATGTCAGATATTGTCCAAATCATTTTTTATTTCACTTATAGACATGTGAAATGCATGAACTAGGTCAAAAAAGTGTAAAAAAATTGGTTTGATTTTTTTTAGTACCTTTCAGTTTTTTTTAGTTTTCACACAAGGTCCGGGGTCAGGACAAAAGACAGATTTTTGACAAATTTCAAAATATGTCAGATATTGTCCAAATTATTTTTAATTTCACGTCTAGACATGTGAAATGCACGAACAAGTGCAAAAAAGTGTAACAAAATTGGTTTGATTTTTTTTAGTACCTTTCAGTTTTTCTTAGTTTTCTCACAAGGTCCGGGGTCAGGACAAAAGACAGATTTTTGACAAATTTCAAAATATGTCAGATATTGTCCAAATTATTTTTTATTTCACTTCTAAACATGTGAAATGCATGAAGTAGTGCAAAAATGTGTAACAAAATTGGTTTGATTTTTTTTAGTACCTTGCAGTTTTTCTTTGTTTTCACATAAGGTCCGGGGTCAGGACAAAAGACAGATTTTTGACAAATTTCAAAATATGTCAGATATTGTCCAAATTATTTTTTATTTCACTTCTAAACATGTGAAATGCATGAACTAGGGCAAGAAAGTGTGAAAAAATTGGTTTGATTTTTTTTTAGTACCTTGCAGTTTTTCTTAGTTTTCACATAAGGTCCGGGGTCAGGACAAAAGACAGATTTTTGACAAATTTCAAAATATGTCAGATATTGTCCAAATTATTTTTTATTTCACTTCTAAACATGTGAAATGCATGAAGTAGTGCAAAAATGTGTAACAAAATTGGTTTGATTTTTTTTAGTACCTTGCAGTTTTTCTTTGTTTTCACATAAGGTCCGGGGTCAGGACAAAAGACAGATTTTTGACAAATTTCAAAATATGTCAGATATTGTCCAAATTATTTTTTATTTCACTTCTAAACATGTGAAATGCATGAACTAGTGCAAAAAAGTGTAACAAAATTGGTTTGATTTTTTTTTAGTACTTTTCAGTTTTTCTTAGTTTTCACATAAGGTCCGGGGTCAGGACAAAAGACAGATTTTTGACAAATTTCAAAATCTGTCAGATATTGTCGAAATCATTTTTTATTTCACTTCTAGACATGTGAAATGCATGAACTAGGGCAAAAAAGTGTAAAAAAATTGGTTTGATTTTTTTTAGTACCTTTCAGTTTTTTTTAGTTTTCACATAAGGTCCGGGGTCAGGACAAAAGACAGATTTTTGACAAATTTCAAAATATGTCAGATATTGTCCAAATTATTTTTTATTTCACGTCTAGACATGTGAAATGCATGAACTAGTGCAAAAAAGTGTAACAAAATTGGTTTGATTTTTTTTTAGTACTTTTCAGTTTTTCTTAGTTTTCACATAAGGTCCGGGGTCAGGACAAAAGACAGATTTTTGACAAATTTCAAAATCTGTCAGATATTGTCCAAATCATTTTTTATTTCACTTCTAGACATGTGAAATGCATGAACTAGGGCAAAAAAGTGTAAAAAAATTGGTTTGATTTTTTTTAGTACCTTTCAGTTTTTTTTAGTTTTCACATAAGGTCCGGGGTCAGGACAAAAGACAGATTTTTGACAAATTTCAAAATATGTCAGATATTGTCCAAATTATTTTTTATTTCACGTCTAGACATGTGAAATGCATGAACTAGTGCAAAAAAGTGTAACAAAATTGGTTTGATTTTTTTTTAGTACTTTTCAGTTTTTCTTAGTTTTCACATAAGGTCCGGGGTCAGGACAAAAGACAGATTTTTGACAAATTTCAAAATCTGTCAGATATTGTCCAAATCATTTTTTATTTCACTTCTAGACATGTGAAATGCATGAACTAGAGCAAAAAAGTGTAAAAAAATTGGTTTGATTTTTTTTAGTACCTTTCAGTTTTTTTTAGTTTTCACATAAGGTCCGGGGTCAGGACAAAAGACAGATTTTTGACAAATTTCAAAATATGTCAGATATTGTCCAAATTATTTTTTATTTCACGTCTAGACATGTGAAATGCATGAACTAGTGCAAAAAAGTGTAACAAAATTGGTTTGATTTTTTTTTTAGTACTTTTCAGTTTTTCTTAGTTTTCACATAAGGTCCGGGGTCAGGACAAAAGACAGATTTTTGACAAATTTCAAAATCTGTCAGATATTGTCCAAATCATTTTTTATTTCACTTCTAGACATGTGAAATGCATGAACTAGGGCAAAAAAGTGTAAAAATATTTGTTTGATTTTTTTTAGTACCTTTCAGTTTTTCTTAGTTTTCACATAAGGTCCGGGGTCAGGACAAAATACAGATTTCTGACAAATTTCAAAATCTGTCAGATATTGTCCAAATCATTTTTTATTTAATTTCTAGACATGTGAAATGCATGAATTAGGGCAAGAAAGTGTGAAAAAATTGGTTTGATTTTTTTTTAGTACCTTGCAGTTTTTCTTAGTTTTCACATAAGGTCCGGGGTCAGGACAAAAGACAGAATTTTGACAAATTTCAAAATATGTCAGATATTGTCCAAATCATTTTTTATTTCACTTATAGACATGTGAAATGCATGAACTAGGGCAAAAAAGTGTAAAAAAATTGGTTTGATTTTTTTTAGTACCTTTCAGTTTTTTTTAGTTTTCACATAAGGTCCGGGGTCAGGACAAAAGACAGATTTTTGACAAATTTCAAAATATGTCAGATATTGTCCAAATTATTTTTTATTTCACTTCTAGACATGTGAAATGCATGAACTAGGGCAAAAAAGTGTAAAAATATTGGTTTGATTTTTTTTAGTACCTTTCAGTTTTTTTTAGTTTTCACATAAGGTCCGGGGTCAGGACAAAAGACAGATTTTTGACAAATTTCAAAATATGTCAGATATTGTCCAAATTATTTTTTATTTCACGTCTAGACATGTGAAATGCATGAACTAGGGCAAAAAAGTGTAACAAAATTGGTTTGATTTTTTTTTAGTACTTTTCAGTTTTTCTTAGTTTTCACATAAGGTCCGGGGTCATGACAAAAGACAGATTTTTGACAAATTTCAAAATATGTCAGATATTGTCCAAATTATTTTTTATTTCACATCTAGACATGTGAAATGCATGAACTAGTGCAAAAAAGTGTAACAAAATTGGTTTGATTTTTTTTTAGTACTTTTCAGTTTTTCTTAGTTTTCACATAAGGTCCGGGGTCAGGACAAAAGACAGATTTTTGACAAATTTCAAAATCTGTCAGATATTGTCCAAATCATTTTTTATTTCACTTCTAGACATGTGAAATGCATGAACTAGGGCAAAAAAGTGTAAAAATATTGGTTTGATTTTTTTTAGTACCTTTCAGTTTTTCTTAGTTTTCACATAAGGTCCGGGGTCAGGACAAAATACAGATTTCTGACAAATTTCAAAATCTGTCAGATATTGTCCAAATCATTTTTTATTTAATTTCTAGACATTGTGAAATGCATGAACTAGGGCAAGAAAGTGTGAAAAAATTGGTTTGATTTTTTTTTAGTACCTTGCAGTTTTTCTTAGTTTTCACATAAGGTCCGGGGTCAGGACAAAAGACAGATTTTTGACAAATTTCTAAATATGTCAGATATTGTCCAAATCATTTTTTATTTCACTTCTAGACATGTGAAATGCATGAACTAGGGCAAAAAAGTGTAAAAAAATTGGTTTGATTTTTTTTAGTACCTTTCAGTTTTTTTTAGTTTTCACATAAGGTCCGGGGTCAGGACAAAAGACAGAATTTTGACAAATTTCAAAATATGTCAGATATTGTCCAAATCATTTTTTATTTCACTTATAGACATGTGAAATGCATGAACTAGGGCAAAAAAGTGTAAAAAAATTGGTTTGATTTTTTTTAGTACCTTTCAGTTTTTTTTAGTTTTCACATAAGGTCCGGGGTCAGGACAAAAGACAGATTTTTGACAAATTTCAAAATATGTCAGATATTGTCCAAATTATTTTTTATTTCACGTCTAGACATGTGAAATGCATGAACTAGTGCAAAAAAGTGTAACAAAATTGGTTTGATTTTTTTTTAGTACTTTTCAGTTTTTCTTAGTTTTCACATAAGGTCCGGGGTCAGGACAAAAGACAGATTTTTGACAAATTTCAAAATATGTCAGATATTGTCCAAATCATTTTTTATTTCACGTCTAGACATGTGAAATGCATGAACTAGGGCAAAAAAGTGTAAAAAAATTGGTTTGATTTTTTTTTAGTACTTTTCAGTTTTTCTTAGTTTTCACATAAGGTCCGGGGTCAGGACAAAAGACAGAATTTTGACAAATTTCAAAATATGTCAGATATTGTCCAAATCATTTTTTATTTCACTTATAGACATGTGAAATGCATGAACTAGGGCAAAAAAGTGTAAAAAAATTGGTTTGATTTTTTTTTAGTACCTTTCAGTTTTTTTTAGTTTTCACATAAGGTCCGGGGTCAGGACAAAAGACAGATTTTTGACAAATTTCAAAATATGTCAGATATTGTCCAAATTATTTTTTATTTCACGTCTAGACATGTGAAATGCATGAACTAGTGCAAAAAAGTGTAACAAAATTGGTTTGATTTTTTTAGTACTTTTCAGTTTTTCTTAGTTTTCACATAAGGTCCGGGGTCAGGACAAAAGACAGATTTTTTACAAATTTCAAAATATGTCAGATATTGTCCAAATCATTTTTTATTTCACTTCTAGACATGTGAAATGCATGAACTAGGGCAAGAAAGTGTGAAAAAATTGGTTTGATTTTTTTTTAGTACCTTGCAGTTTTTCTTAGTTTTCACATAAGGTCCGGGGTCAGGACAAAAGACAGAATTTTGACAAATTTCAAAATATGTCAGATATTGTCCAAATCATTTTTTATTTCACTTATAGACATGTGAAATGCATGAACTAGGGCAAAAAAGTGTAAAAAAATTGGTTTGATTTTTTTTAGTACCTTTCAGTTTTTTTTAGTTTTCACATAAGGTCCGGGGTCAGGACAAAAGACAGATTTTTGACAAATTTCAAAATATGTCAGATATTGTCCAAATTATTTTTTTATTTCACGTCTAGACATGTGAAATGCATGAACTAGTGCAAAAAAGTGTAACAAAATTGGTTTGATTTTTTTTTAGTACTTTTCAGTTTTTCTTAGTTTTCACATAAGGTCCGGGGTCATGACAAAAGACAGATTTTTGACAAATTTCAAAATATGTCAGATATTGTCCAAATTATTTTTTATTTCACGTCTAGACATGTGAAATGCATGAACTAGTGCAAAAAAGTGTAACAAAATTGGTTTGATTTTTTTTTAGTACTTTTCAGTTTTTCTTAGTTTTCACATAAGGTCCGGGGTCAGGACAAAAGACAGATTTTTGACAAATTTCAAAATCTGTCAGATATTGTCCAAATCATTTTTTATTTCACTTCTAGACATGTGAAATGCATGAACTAGGGCAAAAAAGTGTAAAAATATTGGTTTGATTTTTTTTAGTACCTTTCAGTTTTTCTTAGTTTTCACATAAGGTCCGGGGTCAGGACAAAATACAGATTTCTGACAAATTTCAAAATCTGTCAGATATTGTCCAAATCATTTTTTATTTAATTTCTAGACATTGTGAAATGCATGAACTAGGGCAAGAAAGTGTGAAAAAATTGGTTTGATTTTTTTTTAGTACCTTGCAGTTTTTCTTAGTTTTCACATAAGGTCCGGGGTCAGGACAAAAGACAGATTTTTGACAAATTTCTAAATATGTCAGATATTGTCCAAATCATTTTTTATTTCACTTCTAGACATGTGAAATGCATGAACTAGGGCAAAAAAGTGTAAAAAAATTGGTTTGATTTTTTTTTAGTACCTTGCAGTTTTTCTTAGTTTTCACATAAGGTCCGGGGTCAGGACAAAAGACAGATTTTTGACAAATTTCAAAATATGTCAGATATTGTCCAAATCATTTTTTATTTCACTTCTAGACATGTGAAATGCATGAACTAGGGCAAAAAAGTGTAAAAAAATTGGTTTGATTTTTTTTTAGTACCTTGCAGTTTTTCTTAGTTTTCACATAAGGTCCGGGGTCAGGACAAAAGACAGAATTTTGACAAATTTCAAAATATGTCAGATATTGTCCAAATCATTTTTTATTTCACTTATAGACATGTGAAATGCATGAACTAGGGCAAAAAAGTGTAAAAAAATTGGTTTGATTTTTTTTAGTACTTTTCAGTTTTTCTTAGTTTTCACATAAGGTCCGGGGTCAGGACAAAAGACAGAATTTTGACAAATTTCAAAATATGTCAGATATTGTCCAAATCATTTTTTATTTCACTTATAGACATGTGAAATGCATGAACTAGGGCAAAAAAGTGTAAAAAAATTGGTTTGATTTTTTTTAGTACCTTTCAGTTTTTTTTAGTTTTCACATAAGGTCCGGGGTCAGGACAAAAGACAGATTTTTGACAAATTTCAAAATATGTCAGATATTGTCCAAATTATTTTTTATTTCACGTCTAGACATGTGAAATGCATGAACTAGGTCAAAAAAGTGTAAAAAAATTGGTTTGATTTTTTTTAGTACCTTTCAGTTTTTTTTAGTTTTCACATAAGGTCCGGGGTCAGGACAAAAGACAGATTTTTGACAAATTTCAAAATATGTCAGATATTGTCCAAATTATTTTTTATTTCACGTCTAGACATGTGAAATGCATGAACTAGTGCAAAAAAGTGTAACAAAATTGGTTTGATTTTTTTTTAGTACTTTTCAGTTTTTCTTAGTTTTCACATAAGGTCCGGGGTCAGGATAAAAGACAGATTTTTGACAAATTTCAAAATCTCTCAGATATTGTCCAAATTATTTTTTATTTCACTTCTAGACATGTGAAATGCATGAACTAGGGCAAAAAAAGTGAAAAAAAATTGGTCTGAATTTTTTTAGTACTTTTCAGTTTTTCTTAGTTTTCACATAAGGTCCGGGGTCAGGACAAAAGACAGAATTTTGACAAATTTCAAAATATGTCAGATATTGTCCAAATCATTTTTTATTTCACTTATAGACATGTGAAATGCATGAACTAGGGCAAAAAAGTGTAAAAAAATTGGTTTGATTTTTTTTAGTACTTTTCAGTTTTTCTTAGTTTTCACATAAGGTCCGGGGTCAGGACAAAAGACAGAATTTTGACAAATTTCAAAATATGTCAGATATTGTCCAAATCATTTTTTATTTCACTTACAGACATGTGAAATGCATGAACTAGGTCAAAAAAGTGTAAAAAAATTGGTTTGATTTTTTTTAGTACCTTTCAGTTTTTTTTAGTTTTCACATAAGGTCCGGGGTCAGGACAAAAGACAGATTTTTGACAAATTTCAAAATATGTCAGATATTGTCCAAATTATTTTTTATTTCACGTCTAGACATGTGAAATACATGAACTAGTGCAAAAAAGTGTAACAAAATTGGTTTGATTTTTTTTTAGTACTTTTCAGTTTTTCTTAGTTTTCACATAAGGTCCGGGGTCAGGACAAAAGACAGAATTTTGACAAATTTCAAAATATGTCAGATATTGTCCAAATCATTTTTTATTTCACTTATAGACATGTGAAATGCATGAACTAGGTCAAAAAAGTGTAAAAAAATTGGTTTGATTTTTTTTAGTACCTTTCAGTTTTTTTTAGTTTTCACATAAGGTCCGGGGTCAGGACAAAAGACAGATTTTTGACAAATTTCAAAATATGTCAGATATTGTCCAAATTATTTTTTATTTCACGTCTAGACATGTGAAATGCATGAACTAGTGCAAAAAAGTGTAACAAAATTGGTTTGATTTTTTTTTAGTACTTTTCAGTTTTTCTTAGTTTTCACATAAGGTCCGGGGTCAGGATAAAAGACAGATTTTTGACAAATTTCAAAATCTCTCAGATATTGTCCAAATTATTTTTTATTTCACTTCTAGACATGTGAAATGCATGAACTAGGGCAAAAAAAGTGAAAAAAAATTGGTCTGAATTTTTTTAGTACTTTTCAGTTTTTCTTAGTTTTCACATAAGGTCCGGGGTCAGGACAAAAGACAGAATTTTGACAAATTTCAAAATATGTCAGATATTGTCCAAATCATTTTTTATTTCACTTATAGACATGTGAAATGCATGAACTAGGGCAAAAAAGTGTAAAAAAATTGGTTTGATTTTTTTTAGTACTTTTCAGTTTTTCTTAGTTTTCACATAAGGTCCGGGGTCAGGACAAAAGACAGAATTTTGACAAATTTCAAAATATGTCAGATATTGTCCAAATCATTTTTTATTTCACTTATAGACATGTGAAATGCATGAACTAGGTCAAAAAAGTGTAAAAAAATTGGTTTGATTTTTTTTAGTACCTTTCAGTTTTTTTTAGTTTTCACATAAGGTCCGGGGTCAGGATAAAAGACAGATTTTTGACAAATTTCAAAATCTCTCAGATATTGTCCAAATTATTTTTTATTTCACTTC
The DNA here is from genome assembly GCF_046254945.1 of Alosa pseudoharengus. NCBI lineage: Eukaryota > Metazoa > Chordata > Actinopteri > Clupeiformes > Clupeidae > Alosa > Alosa pseudoharengus. The sequence goes on along the minus strand of NW_027468865.1, from coordinate 63,596 downwards.
TAGACATGTGAAATGCATGAACTAGGGCAAAAAAAGTGAAAAAAAATTGGTCTGAATTTTTTTAGTACTTTTCAGTTTTTCTTAGTTTTCACATAAGGTCCGGGGTCAGGACAAAAGACAGAATTTTGACAAATTTCAAAATATGTCAGATATTTTCCAAATCATTTTTTATTTCACTTATAGACATGTGAAATGCATGAACTAGGGCAAAAAAGTGTAAAAAAATTGGTTTGATTTTTTTTAGTACTTTTCAGTTTTTCTTAGTTTTCACATAAGGTCCGGGGTCAGGACAAAAGACAGAATTTTGACAAATTTCAAAATATGTCAGATATTGTCCAAATCATTTTTTATTTCACTTATAGACATGTGAAATGCATGAACTAGGGCAAAAAAGTGTAAAAAAATTGGTTTGATTTTTTTTAGTACCTTTCAGTTTTTTTTAGTTTTCACATAAGGTCCGGGGTCAGGACAAAAGACAGATTTCTGACAAATTTCAAAATCTGTCAGATATTGTCCAAATCATTTTTTATTTAATTTCTAGACATTGTGAAATGCATGAACTAGGGCAAGAAAGTGTGAAAAAATTGGTTTGATTTTTTTTTAGTACCTTGCAGTTTTTCTTAGTTTTCACATAAGGTCCGGGGTCAGGACAAAAGACAGATTTTTGACAAATTTCTAAATATGTCAGATATTGTCCAAATCATTTTTTATTTCACGTCTAGACATGTGAAATGCATGAACTAGGGCAAAAAAGTGTAAAAAAATTGGTTTGATTTTTTTTTAGTACCTTGCAGTTTTTCTTAGTTTTCACATAAGGTCCGGGGTCAGGACAAAAGACAGATTTTTGACAAATTTCAAAATATGTCAGATATTGTCCAAATCATTTTTTATTTCACGTCTAGACATGTGAAATGCATGAACTAGTGCAAAAAAGTGTAACAAAATTGGTTTGATTTTTTTTTAGTACTTTTCAGTTTTTCTTAGTTTTCACATAAGGTCCGGGGTCAGGATAAAAGACAGATTTTTGACAAATTTCAAAATCTCTCAGATATTGTCCAAATTATTTTTTATTTCACTTCTAGACATGTGAAATGCATGAACTAGGGCAAAAAAAGTGAAAAAAAATTGGTCTGAATTTTTTTAGTACTTTTCAGTTTTTCTTAGTTTTCACATAAGGTCCGGGGTCAGGACAAAAGACAGAATTTTGACAAATTTCAAAATATGTCAGATATTGTCCAAATCATTTTTTATTTCACTTATAGACATGTGAAATGCATGAACTAGGGCAAAAAAGTGTAAAAAAATTGGTTTGATTTTTTTTAGTACTTTTCAGTTTTTCTTAGTTTTCACATAAGGTCCGGGGTCAGGACAAAAGACAGAATTTTGACAAATTTCAAAATATGTCAGATATTGTCCAAATCATTTTTTATTTCACTTATAGACATGTGAAATGCATGAACTAGGGCAAAAAAGTGTAAAAAAATTGGTTTGATTTTTTTTAGTACCTTTCAGTTTTTTTTAGTTTTCACATAAGGTCCGGGGTCAGGACAAAAGACAGATTTTTGACAAATTTCAAAATATGTCAGATATTGTCCAAATTATTTTTTATTTCACGTCTAGACATGTGAAATGCATGAACTAGTGCAAAAAAGTGTAACAAAATTGGTTTGATTTTTTTTTAGTACTTTTCAGTTTTTCTTAGTTTTCACATAAGGTCCGGGGTCAGGACAAAAGACAGATTTTTGACAAATTTCAAAATCTGTCAGATATTGTCCAAATTATTTTTTATTTCACGTCTAGACATGTGAAATGCATGAACTAGTGCAAAAAAGTGTAACAAAATTGGTTTGATTTTTTTTTAGTACTTTTCAGTTTTTCTTAGTTTTCACATAAGGTCCGGGGTCAGGACAAAAGACAGAATTTTGACAAATTTCAAAATATGTCAGATATTGTCCAAATCATTTTTTATTTCACTTATAGACATGTGAAATGCATGAACTAGGGCAAAAAAGTGTAAAAAAATTGGTTTGATTTTTTTTAGTACTTTTCAGTTTTTCTTAGTTTTCACATAAGGTCCGGGGTCAGGACAAAAGACAGAATTTTGACAAATTTCAAAATATGTCAGATATTGTCCAAATCATTTTTTATTTCACTTATAGACATGTGAAATGCATGAACTAGGGCAAAAAAGTGTAAAAAAATTGGTTTGATTTTTTTTAGTACCTTTCAGTTTTTTTTAGTTTTCACATAAGGTCCGGGGTCAGGACAAAAGACAGATTTTTGACAAATTTCAAAATCTGTCAGATATTGTCCAAATCATTTTTTATTTCACTTCTAGACATGTGAAATGCATGAACTAGGGCAAAAAAAGTGAAAAAAAATTGGTCTGATTTTTTTTAGTACTTTTCAGTTTTTCTTAGTTTTCACATAAGGTCCGGGGTCAGGACAAAAGACAGAATTTTGACAAATTTCAAAATATGTCAGATATTGTCCAAATCATTTTTTATTTCACTTCTAGACATGTGAAATGCATGAACTAGGGCAAAAAAGTGTAAAAAAATTGGTTTGATTTTTTTTTAGTACCTTGCAGTTTTTCTTAGTTTTCACATAAGGTCCAGGGTCAGGACAAAAGACAGATTTTTGACAAATTTCAAAATATGTCAGATATTGTCCAAATCATTTTTTATTTCACTTCTAGACATGTGAAATGCATGAACTAGGGCAAAAAAGTGTAAAAAAATTGGTTTGATTTTTTTTTAGTACCTTGCAGTTTTTCTTAGTTTTCACATAAGGTCCGGGGTCAGGACAAAAGACAGATTTTTGACAAATTTCAAAATATGTCAGATATTGTCCAAATCATTTTTTATTTCACTTCTAGACATGTGAAATGCATGAACTAGGTCAAAAAAGTGTAAAAAAATTGGTTTGATTTTTTTTAGTACCTTTCAGTTTTTTTTAGTTTTCACATAAGGTCCGGGGTCAGGATAAAAGACAGATTTTTGACAAATTTCAAAATCTCTCAGATATTGTCCAAATTATTTTTTATTTCACTTCTAGACATGTGAAATGCATGAACTAGGGCAAAAAAAGTGAAAAAAAATTGGTCTGAATTTTTTTAGTACTTTTCAGTTTTTCTTAGTTTTCACATAAGGTCCGGGGTCAGGACAAAAGACAGAATTTTGACAAATTTCAAAATATGTCAGATATTGTCCAAATCATTTTTTATTTCACTTATAGACATGTGAAATGCATGAACTAGGGCAAAAAAGTGTAAAAAAATTGGTTTGATTTTTTTTTAGTCCCTTGCAGTTTTTCTTAGTTTTCACATAAGGTCCGGGGTCAGGACAAAAGACAGAATTTTGACAAATTTCAAAATATGTCAGATATTGTCCAAATCATTTTTTATTTCACTTATAGACATGTGAAATGCATGAACTAGGGCAAAAAAGTGTAAAAAAATTGGTTTGATTTTTTTTTAGTCCCTTGCAGTTTTTCTTAGTTTTCACATAAGGTCCGGGGTCAGGACAAAAGACACAATTTTGACAAATTTCAAAATATGTCAGATATTGTCCAAATCATTTTTTATTTAATTTCTAGACATGTGAAATGCATGAACTAGGGCAAGAAAGTGTGAAAAAATTGGTTTGATTTTTTTTTAGTACCTTGCAGTTTTTCTTAGTTTTCACATAAGGTCCGGGGTCAGGACAAAAGACAGATTTTTGACAAATTTCAAAATATGTCAGATATTGTCCAAATCATTTTTTATTTCACTTCTAGACATGTGAAATGCATGAACTAGGGCAAAAAAGTGTAAAAAAATTGGTTTGATTTTTTTTTAGTACCTTGCAGTTTTTCTTAGTTTTCACATAAGGTCCGGGGTCAGGACAAAAGACAGAATTTTGACAAATTTCAAAATATGTCAGATATTGTCCAAATCATTTTTTATTTCACGTCTAGACATGTGAAATGCATGAACTAGTGCAAAAAAGTGTAACAAAATTGGTTTGATTTTTTTTTAGTACTTTTCAGTTTTTCTTAGTTTTTACATAAGGTCCGGGGTCAGGACAAAAGACAGATTTTTGACAAATTTCAAAATCTGTCAGATATTGTCCAAATCATTTTTTATTTAATTTCTAGACATGTGAAATGCATGAACTAGTGCAAAAAAGTGTAACAAAATTCGTTTGATTTTTTTTAGTACTTTTCAGTTTTTCTTAGTTTTCACATAAGGTCCGGGGTCAGGATAAAAGACAGATTTTTGACAAATTTCAAAATCTCTCAGATATTGTCCAAATCATTTTTTATTTCACTTCTAGACATGTGAAATGCATGAACTAGTGCAAAAAAGTGTAAAAATATTGGTTTGATTTTTTTTAGTACCTTTCAGTTTTTCTTAGTTTTCACATAAGGTCAGGGGTCAGGACAAAAGACAGATTTTTGACAAATTTCAAAATATGTCAGATATTGTCCAAATCATTTTTTATTTCACTTATAGACATGTGAAATGCATGAACTAGGGCAAAAAAGTGTAAAAAAATTGGTTTGATTTTTTTTAGTACCTTTCAGTTTTTCTTAGTTTTCACATAAGGTCCGGGGTCAGGACAAAAGACAGATTTTTGACAAATTTCAAAATCTCTCAGATATTGTCCAAATCATTTTTTATTTCATTTCTAGACATGTGAAATGCATGAACTAGGGCAAAAAAAGTGAAAAAAAATTGGTCTGATTTTTTTTAGTACTTTTCAGTTTTTCTTAGTTTTCACATAAGGTCCGGGGTCAGGACAAAAGACAGATTTTTGACAAATTTCAAAATCTGTCAGATATTGTCCAAATCATTTTTTATTTCATTTCTAGACATGTGAAATGCATGAACTAGGGCAAAAAAGTGTAAAAATATTGGTTTGATTTTTTTTAGTACCTTTCAGTTTTTCTTAGTTTTCACATAAGGTCAGGGGTCAGGACAAAAGACAGATTTTTGACAAATTTCAAAATATGTCAGATATTGTCCAAATCATTTTTTATTTCACTTATAGACATGTGAAATGCATGAACTAGGGCAAAAAAGTGTAAAAAAATTGGTTTGATTTTTTTTAGTACCTTTCAGTTTTTCTTAGTTTTCACATAAGGTCCGGGGTCAGGACAAAAGACAGATTTTTGACAAATTTCAAAATCTGTCAGATATTGTCCAAATCATTTTTTATTTCATTTCTAGACATGTGAAATGCATGAACTAGGGCAAAAAAAGTGAAAAAAAATTGGTCTGATTTTTTTTAGTACTTTTCAGTTTTTCTTAGTTTTCACATAAGGTCCGGGGTCAGGACAAAAGACAGATTTTTGACAAATTTCAAAATCTCTCAGATATTGTCCAAATCATTTTTTATTTCACTTCTAGACATGTGAAATGCATGAACTAGGGCAAAAAAGTGTAAAAAAATTGGTTTGATTTTTTTTTAGTCCCTTGCAGTTTTTCTTAGTTTTCACATAAGGTCCGGGGTCAGGACAAAAGACAGAATTTTGACAAATTTCAAAATATGTCAGATATTGTCCAAATCATTTTTTATTTCACTTATAGACATGTGAAATGCATGAACTAGGGCAAAAAAGTGTAAAAAAATTGGTTTGATTTTTTTTTAGTACCTTGCAGTTTTTCTTAGTTTTCACATAAGGTCCGGGGTCAGGACAAAAGACACAATTTTGACAAATTTCAAAATATGTCAGATATTGTCCAAATCATTTTTTATTTAATTTCTAGACATGTGAAATGCATGAACTAGGGCAAGAAAGTGTGAAAAAATTGGTTTGATTTTTTTTTAGTACCTTGCAGTTTTTCTTAGTTTTCACATAAGGTCCGGGGTCAGGACAAAAGACAGAATTTTGACAAATTTCAAAATATGTCAGATATTGTCCAAATCATTTTTTATTTCACTTCTAGACATGTGAAATGCATGAACTAGTGCAAAAAAGTGTAACAAAATTGGTTTGATTTTTTTTAGTACTTTTCAGTTTTTATTAGTTTTCACATAAGGTCCGGGGTCAGGATAAAAGACAGATTTTTGACAAATTTCAAAATCTCTCAGATATTGTCCAAATCATTTTTTATTTCACTTCTAGACATGTGAAATGCATGAACTAGGGCAAAAAAGTGTAAAAAAATTGGTTTGATTTTTTTTTAGTCCCTTGCAGTTTTTCTTAGTTTTCACATAAGGTCCGGGGTCAGGACAAAAGACAGAATTTTGACAAATTTCTAAATATGTCAGATATTGTCCAAATCATTTTTTATTTCACTTATAGACATGTGAAATGCATGAACTAGGGCAAAAAAGTGTAAAAAAATTGGTTTGATTTTTTTTTAGTCCCTTGCAGTTTTTCTTATATTTCACATAAGGTCCGGGGTCAGGACAAAAGACACAATTTTGACAAATTTCAAAATATGTCAGATATTGTCCAAATCATTTTTTATTTCACTTCTAGACATGTGAAATGCATGAACTAGGGCAAAAAAGTGTAAAAAAATTGGTTTGATTTTTTTTTAGTACCTTGCAGTTTTTCTTAGTTTTCACATAAGGTCCGGGGTCAGGACAAAAGACAGAATTTTGACAAATTTCAAAATATGTCAGATATTGTCCAAATCATTTTTTATTTCACGTCTAGACATGTGAAATGCATGAACTAGTGCAAAAAAGTGTAACAAAATTGGTTTGATTTTTTTTTAGTACTTTTCAGTTTTTCTTAGTTTTCACATAAGGTCCGGGGTCAGGACAAAAGACAGATTTTTGACAAATTTCAAAATCTGTCAGATATTGTCCAAATCATTTTTTATTTCACGTCTAGACATGTGAAATGCATGAACTAGTGCAAAAAAGTGTAACAAAATTGGTTTGATTTTTTTTTAGTACTTTTCAGTTTTTCTTAGTTTTCACATAAGGTCCGGGGTCAGGACAAAAGACAGATTTTTGACAAATTTCAAAATCTGTCAGATATTGTCCAAATCATTTTTTATTTCATTTCTAGACATGTGAAATGCATGAAATAGGGCAAAAAAAGTGAAAAAAAATTGGTCTGATTTTTTTTAGTACTTTTCAGTTTTTCTTAGTTTTCACATAAGGTCCGGGGTCAGGACAAAAGACAGATTTTTGACAAATTTCAAAATCTGTCAGATATTGTCCAAATCATTTTTTATTTCATTTCTAGACATGTGAAATGCATGAACTAGGGCAAAAAAAGTGAAAAAAAATTGGTCTGATTTTTTTTAGTACTTTTCAGTTTTTCTTAGTTTTCACATAAGGTCCGGGGTCAGGACAAAAGACAGAATTTTGACAAATTTCAAAATATGTCAGATATTGTCCAAATCATTTTTTATTTAATTTCTAGACATGTGAAATGCATGAACTAGGGCAAGAAAGTGTGAAAAAATTGGTTTGATTTTTTTTTAGTACCTTGCAGTTTTTCTTAGTTTTCACATAAGGTCCGGGGTCAGGACAAAAGACAGATTTTTGACAAATTTCAAAATATGTCAGATATTGTCCAAATTATTTTTTATTTCACGTCTAGACATGTGAAATGCATGAACTAGGGCAAAAAAGTGTAACAAAATTGGTTTGATTTTTTTTAGTACCTTTCAGTTTTTCTTAGTTTTCACATAAGGTCCGGGGTCAGGACAAAAGACAGATTTTTGACAAATTTCAAAATCTGTCAGATATTGTCCAAATCATTTTTTATTTCATTTCTAGACATGTGAAATGCATGAACTAGGGCAAAAAAAGTGAAAAAAAATTGGTCTGATTTTTTTTTAGTACTTTTCAGTTTTTCTTAGTTTTCACATAAGGTCCGGGGTCAGGACAAAAGACAGATTTTTGACAAATTTCAAAATCTCTCAGATATTGTCCAAATCATTTTTTATTTCACTTCTAGACATGTGAAATGCATGAACTAGGGCAAAAAAGTGTAAAAAAATTGGTTTGATTTTTTTTTAGTCCCTTGCAGTTTTTCTTAGTTTTCACATAAGGTCCGGGGTCAGGACAAAAGAAAGATTTTTGACAAATTTCAAAATATGTCAGATATTGTCCAAATTATATTTTATTTCACTTCTAGACATGTGAAATGCATGAACTAGAGCAAAAAAGTGAAAAAAAAATTGGTCTGATTTTTTTTAGTACTTTTCAGTTTTTCTTAGTTTTCACATAAGGTCCGGGGTCAGGACAAAAGACAGATTTTTGACAAATTTCAAAATATGTCAGATATTGTCCAAATTATTTTCTATTTCACGTCTAGACATGTGAAATGCACGATCAAGTGCAAAAAAGTGTAACAAAATTGGTTTGATTTTTTTTAGTACCTTTCAGTTTTTCTTAGTTTTCACACAAGGTCCGGGGTCAGGACAAAAGACAGATTTTTGACAAATTTCAAAATCTGTCAGATATTGTCCAAATCATTTTTTATTTAATTTCTAGACATGTGAAATGCATGAACTAGTGCAAAAAAGTGTAACAAAATTGGTTTGATTTTTTTTAGTACTTTTCAGTTGTTCTTAGTTTTCACATAAGGTCCGGGGTCAGGATAAAAGACAGATTTTTTACAAATTTCAAAATATGTCAGATATTGTCCAAATTATTTTTTATTTCACGTCTAGACATGTGAAATGCACGAACAAGTGCAAAAAAGTGTAACAAAATTGGTTTGATTTTTTTAGTACCTTTCAGTTTTTCTTAGTTTTCACATAAGGTCCGGGGTCAGGACAAAAGACAGATTTTTGACAAATTTCAAAATATGTCAGATATTGTCCAAATTATTTTTTATTTCACTTCTAGACATGTGAAATGCATGAACTAGGGCAAAAAAAGTGAAAACAAATTGGTCTGATTTTTTTTAGTACCTTTCAGTTTTTTTTAGTTTTCACATAAGGTCCGGGGTCAGGACAAAAGACAGATTTTTGACAAATTTCAAAATATGTCAGATATTGTCAAAATTATTTTTTATTTCACGTCTAGACATGTGAAATGCATGAACTAGTGCAAAAAAGTCTAACAAAATTGGTCTGATTTTTTTTAGTACTTTTCAGTTTTTCTTAGTTTTCACATAAGGTCCGCGGTCAGGACAAAAGACAGATTTTTGACAAATTTCAAAATCTGTCAGATATTGTCCAAATCATTTTTTATTTCATTTCTAGACATGTGAAATGCATGAACTAGTGCAAAAAAGTGTAACAAAATTGGTTTGATTTTTTTTTAGTACTTTTCAGTTTTTCTTAGTTTTCACATAAGGTCCGGGGTCAGGACAAAAGATAGATTTTTGACAAATTTCAAAATATGTCAGATATTGTCCAAATTATTTTTTATTTCACGTCTAGACATGTGAAATGCACGAACAAGTGCAAAAAAGTGTAACAAAATTGGTTTGATTTTTTTTAGTACCTTTCAGTTTTTCTTAGTTTTCACATAAGGTCCGGGGTCAGGACAAAAGACAGATTTTTGACAAATTTCAAAATATGTCAGATATTGTCCAAATTATTTTTTATTTCACTTCTAGACATGTGAAATGCATGAACTAGGACAAAAAAAGTGAAAAAAAATTGGTCTGATTTTTTTTAGTACTTTTCAGTTTTTCTTAGTTTTCACATAAGGTCCAGGGTCAGGACAAAAGACAGATTTTTGACAAATTTCAAAATATGTCAGATATTGTCCAAATTATTTTTTATTTCACGTCTAGACATGTGAAATGCATGAACTAGTGCAAAAAAGTCTAACAAAATTGGTCTGATTTTTTTTAGTACTTTTCAGTTTTTCTTAGTTTTCACATAAGGTCCGGGGTCAGGACAAAAGACAGATTTTTGACAAATTTCAAAATCTGTCAGATATTGTCCAAATCATTTTTTATTTAATTTCTAGACATGTGAAATGCATGAACTAGTGCAAAAAAGTGTAACAAAATTGGTTTGATTTTTTTTAGTACTTTTCAGTTTTTCTTAGTTTTCACATAAGGTCCGGGGTCAGGATAAAAGACAGATTTTTGACAAATTTCAAAATCTCTCAGATATTTTCCAAATCATTTTTTATTTCACTTCTAGACATGTGAAATGCATGAACTAGTGCAAAAAAGTGTAAAAATATTGGTTTGATTTTTTTTAGTACCTTTCAGTTTTTCTTAGTTTTCACATAAGGTCCGGGGTCAGGACAAAAGACAGAATTTTGACAAATTTCAAAATATGTCAGATATTGTCCAAATCATTTTTTATTTCACTTATAGACATGTGAAATGCATGAACTAGGGCAAAAAAGTGTAAAAAAATTGGTTTGATTTTTTTTAGTACCTTTCAGTTTTTTTTAGTTTTCACATAAGGTCCGGGGTCAGGACAAAAGACAGAATTTTGACAAATTTCAAAATATGTCAGATATTGTCCAAATCATTTTTTATTTCACTTCTAGACATGTGAAATGCATGAACTAGGGCAAAAAAGTGTAAATATATTGGTTTGATTTTTTTTAGTACCTTTCAGTTTTTCTTAGTTTTCACATAAGGTCCGGGGTCAGGACAAAAGACAGAATTTTGACAAATTTCAAAATATGTCAGATATTGTCCAAATCATTTTTTATTTCACTTCTACACATGTGAAATGCATGAACTAGGGCAAAAAAGTGTAAAAAAATTGGTTTGATTTTTTTTAGTACCTTTCAGTTTTTTTTAGTTTTCACATAAGGTCCGGGGTCAGGACAAAAGACAGAATTTTGACAAATTTCAAAATCTCTCAGATATTGTCCAAATCATTTTTTATTTCACTTCTAGACATGTGAAATGCATGAACTAGTGCAAAAAAGTGTAAAAATATTGGTTTGATTTTTTTTAGTACCTTTCAGTTTTTCTTAGTTTTCACATAAGGTCCGGGGTCAGGACAAAAGACAGATTTTTGACAAATTTCAAAATATGTCAGATATTGTCCAAATTATTTTTTATTTCACTTCTAGACATGTGAAATGCACGAACTAGTGCAAAAAAGTGTAACAAAATTGGTTTGATTTTTTTTAGTACCTTTCAGTTTTTCTTAGTTTTCACACAAGGTCCGGGGTCAGGACAAAAGACAGATTTTTGACAAATTTCAAAATATGTCAGATATTGGCTTAAATTATTTTTTATTTCACTTCTAGACATGTGAAATGCATGAACTAGGGCAAAAAAGTTTAAAAAAATTGGTTTGATTTTTTTTAGTACCTTTCAGTTTTTCTTAGTTTTCACATAAGGTCCGGGGTCAGGACAAAAGACAGAATTTTGACAAATTTCAAAATATGTCAGATATTGTCCAAATCATTTTTTATTTCACTTATAGACATGTGAAATGCATGAACTAGGGCAAAAAAGTGTAAAAAAATTGGTTTGATTTTTTTTAGTACCTTTCAGTTTTTTTTAGTTTTCACATAAGGTCCGGGGTCAGGACAAAAGACAGAATTTTGACAAATTTCAAAATCTGTCAGATATTGTCCAAATCATTTTTTATTTAATTTCTAGACATGTGAAATGCATGAACTAGGGCAAGAAAGTGTGAAAAAATTGGTTTGATTTTTTTTTAGTACCTTGCAGTTTTTCTTAGTTTTCACATAAGGTCCGGGGTCAGGACAAAAGACAGATTTTTGACAAATTTCAAAATATGTCAGATATTGTCCAAATCATTTTTTATTTCACTTCTAGACATGTGAAATGCATGAACTAGGGCAAAAAAGTGTAAAAAAATTGGTTTGATTTTTTTTTAGTACCTTGCAGTTTTTCTTAGTTTTCACATAAGGTCCGGGGTCAGGACAAAAGACAGAATTTTGACAAATTTCAAAATATGTCAGATATTGTCCAAATCATTTTTTATTTCACTTATAGACATGTGAAATGCATGAACTAGGGCAAAAAAGTGTAAAAAAATTGGTTTGATTTTTTTTAGTACCTTTCAGTTTTTTTTTAGTTTTCACATAAGGTCCGGGGTCAGGACAAAAGACAGATTTTTGACAAATTTCAAAATATGTCAGATATTGTCCAAATTATTTTTTATTTCACGTCTAGACATGTGAAATGCATGAACTAGTGCAAAAAAGTCTAACAAAATTGGTCTGATTTTTTTTAGTACTTTTCAGTTTTTCTTAGTTTTCACATAAGGTCCGGGGTCAGGACAAAAGACAGATTTTTGACAAATTTCAAAATCTGTCAGATATTGTCCAAATCATTTTTTATTTAATTTCTAGACATGTGAAATGCATGAACTAGTGCAAAAAAGTGTAACAAAATTGGTTTGATTTTTTTTAGTACTTTTCAGTTTTTCTTAGTTTTCACATAAGGTCCGGGGTCAGGATAAAAGACAGATTTTTGACAAATTTCAAAATCTCTCAGATATTTTCCAAATCATTTTTTATTTCACTTCTAGACATGTGAAATGCATGAACTAGTGCAAAAAAGTGTAAAAATATTGGTTTGATTTTTTTTAGTACCTTTCAGTTTTTCTTAGTTTTCACATAAGGTCCGGGGTCAGGACAAAAGACAGATTTTTGACAAATTTCTAAATATGTCAGATATTGTCCAAATTATTTTTTATTTCACGTCTAGACATGTGAAATGCATGAACTAGGGCAAAAAAGTGTAAAAAAATTGGTTTGATTTTTTTTAGTACCTTGCAGTTTTTCTTAGTTTTCACATAAGGTCCGGGGTCAGGACAAAAGACAGAATTTTGACAAATTTCAAAATATGTCAGATATTGTCCAAATCATTTTTTATTTCACTTATAGACATGTGAAATGCATGAACTAGGGCAAAAAAGTGTAAAAAAATTGGTTTGATTTTTTTTAGTACCTTTCAGTTTTTCTTAGTTTTCTCACAAGGTCCGGGGTCAGGACAAAAGACAGATTTTTGACAAATTTCAAAATATGTCAGATATTGTCCAAATTATTTTTTATTTCACTTCTAAACATGTGAAATGCATGAAGTAGTGCAAAAAAGTGTAACAAAATTGGTTTGATTTTATTTACTACTTTTCAGTTTTTCTTAGTTTTCACATAAGGTCCGGGGTCAGGACAAAAGACAGATTTTTGACAAATTTCAAAATCTGTCAGATATTGTCCAAATTATTTTTTATTTCACTTCTAGACATGTGAAATGCATGAACTAGGGCAAAAAAAGTGAAAAAAAATTGGTCTGATTTTTTTTAGTACTTTTCAGTTTTTCTTAGTTTTCACATAAGGTCCGGGGTCAGGACAAAAGACAGATTTTTGACAAAATTCAAAATCTGTCAGATATTGTCCAAATCATTTTTTATTTCACTTCTAGACATGTGAAATGCACGAACAAGTGCAAAAAAGTGTAACAAAATTGGTTTGATTTTTTTTAGTACCTTTCAGTTTTTCTTAGTTTTCTCACAAGGTCCGGGGTCAGGACAAAAGACAGATTTTTGACAAATTTCAAAATCTGTCAGATATTGTCCAAATTATTTTTTATTTCACTTCTAGACATGTGAAATGCATGAACTAGGGCAAAAAAAGTGAAAAAAAATTGGTCTGATTTTTTTTAGTACTTTTCAGTTTTTCTTAGTTTTCACATAAGGTCCGGGGTCAGGACAAAAGACAGATTTTTGACAAAATTCAAAATCTGTCAGATATTGTCCAAATCATTTTTTATTTCACTTCTAGACATGTGAAATGCACGAACAAGTGCAAAAAAGTGTAACAAAATTGGTTTGATTTTTTTTAGTACCTTTCAGTTTTTCTTAGTTTTCTCACAAGGTCCGGGGTCAGGACAAAAGACAGATTTTTGACAAATTTCAAAATATGTCAGATATTGTCCAAATTATTTTTTATTTCACTTCTAGACATGTGAAATGCATGAACTAGGGCAAAAAAGTGTAAAAAAATTGGTTTGATTTTTTTTAGTACCTTTCAGTTTTTTTTAGTTTTCACATAAGGTCCGGGGTCAGGACAAAAGACAGAATTTTGACAAATTTCAAAATCTCTCAGATATTGTCCAAATCATTTTTTATTTCACTTCTAGACATGTGAAATGCATGAACTAGTGCAAAAAAGTGTAAAAATATTGGTTTGATTTTTTTTAGTACCTTTCAGTTTTTCTTAGTTTTCACATAAGGTCCGGGGTCAGGACAAAAGACAGATTTTTGACAAATTTCAAAATCTGTCAGATATTGTCCAAATCATTTTTTATTTCATTTCTAGACATGTAAAATGCATGAACTTGGGCAAAAAAAGTGAAAAAAAATTGGTCTGATTTTTTTTAGTACTTTTCAGTTTTTCTTAGTTTTCACATAAGGTCCGGGGTCAGGACAAAAGACAGATTTCTGACAAATTTCAAAATCTGTCAGATATTGTCCAAATCATTTTTTATTTAATTTCTAGACATGTGAAATGCATGACCTAGGGCAAGAAAGTGTGAAAAAATTGGTTTGATTTTTTTTTAGTACCTTGCAGTTTTTCTTAGTTTTCACATAAGGTCCGGGGTCAGGACAAAAGACAGATTTTTGACAAATTTCAAAATATGTCAGATATTGTCCAAATCATTTTTTATTTCACTTCTAGACATGTGAAATGCATGAACTAGTGCAAAAAAGTGTAAAAAAATTGGTTTGATTTTTTTTTAGTACCTTGCAGTTTTTCTTAGTTTTCACATAAGGTCCGGGGTCAGGATAAAAGACAGATTTTTGACAAATTTCAAAATCTCTCAGATATTGTCCAAATTATTTTTTATTTCACTTCTAGACATGTGAAATGCATGAACTAGGGCAAAAAAAGTGTAAAAAAATTGGTCTGATTTTTTTTAGTACTTTTCAGTTTTTCTTAGTTTTCACATAAGGTCCGGGGTCAGGACAAAAGAAAGATTTTTGACAAATTTCAAAATATGTCAGATATTGTCCAAATTATATTTTATTTCACTTCTAGACATGTGAAATGCATGAACTAGGGCAAAAAAGTGAAAAAAAAATTGGTCTGATTTTTTTTAGTACTTTTCAGTTTTTCTTAGTTTTCACATAAGGTCTGGGGTCAGGACAAAAGACAGATTTTTGACAAATTTCAAAATATGTCAGATATTGTCCAAATTATTTTTTATTTCACTTCTAGACATGTGAAATGCATGAACTAGGGCAAAAAAGTGTAACAAAATTGGTTTGATTTTTTTTAGTACCTTTCAGTTTTTCTTAGTTTTCTCACAAGGTCCGGGGTCAGGACAAAAGACAGATTTTTGACAAATTTCAAAATATGTCAGATATTGTCCAAATTATATTCTATTTCACGTCTAGACATGTGAAATGCACGAACAAGTGCAAAAAAGTGTAACAAAATTGGTTTGATTTTTTTTAGTACCTTTCAGTTTTTCTTAGTTTTCTCACAAGGTCCGGGGTCAGGACAAACGACAGATTTTTGACAAATTTCAAAATATGTCAGATATTGTCCAAATTATTTTTTATTTCACGTCTAGACATGTGAAATGCACGAACAAGTGCTAAAAAGTGTAACAAAATTGGTTTGATTTTTTTTAGTACCTTTCAGTTTTTCTTAGTTTTCTCACAAGGTCCGGGGTCAGGACAAAAGACAGATTTTTGACAAATTTCAAAATATGTCAGATATTGTCCAAATTATTTTTTATTTCACTTCTAAACATGTGAAATGCATGAAGTAGTGCAAAAAAGTGTAACAAAATTGGTTTGATTTTATTTACTACTTTTCAGTTTTTCTTAGTTTTCACATAAGGTCCGGGGTCAGGACAAAAGACAGATTTTTGACAAATTTCAAAATCTGTCAGATATTGTCCAAATTATTTTTTATTTCACTTCTAGACATGTGAAATGCATGAACTAGGGCAAAAAAAGTGAAAAAAAATTGGTCTGATTTTTTTTAGTACTTTTCAGTTTTTCTTAGTTTTCACATAAGGTCCGGGGTCAGGACAAAAGACAGATTTTTGACAAAATTCAAAATCTGTCAGATATTGTCCAAATCATTTTTTATTTCACTTCTAGACATGTGAAATGCACGAACAAGTGCAAAAAAGTGTAACAAAATTGGTTTGATTTTTTTTAGTACCTTTCAGTTTTTCTTAGTTTTCTCACAAGGTCCGGGGTCAGGACAAAAGACAGATTTTTGACAAATTTCAAAATATGTCAGATATTGTCCAAATTATTTTTTATTTCATGTCTAGACATGTGAAATGCATGAACTAGGGCAAAAAAGTGTAACAAAATTGGTTTGATTTTTTTTAGTACCTTTCAGTTTTTCTTAGTTTTCTCACAAGGTCCGGGGTCAGGACAAAAGACAGATTTTTGACAAATTTCAAAATATGTCAGATATTGTCCAAATTATTTTTTATTTCACGTCTAGACATGTGAAATGCACGAACTAGTGCAAAAAAGTGTAACAAAATTGGTTTGATTTTTTTTAGTACTTTTCAGTTTTTCTTAGTTTTCACATAAGGTCCGGGGTCAGGACAAAAGGCAGATTTTTGACAAATTTCAAAATATGTCAGATATTGTCCAAATTATTTTTTATTTCACTTCTAGACATGTGAAATGCATGAACTAGGGCAAAAAAGTGTAACAAAATTGGTTTGATTTTTTTTAGTACCTTTCAGTTTTTCTTAGTTTTCTCACAAGGTCCGGGGTCAGGACAAAAGACAGATTTTTGACAAATTTCAAAATCTGTCAGATATTGTCCAAATTATTTTTTATTTCACTTCTAGACATGTGAAATGCATGAACTAGGGCAAAAAAAGTGTAAAAAAATTGGTCTGATTTTTTTTAGTACTTTTCAGTTTTTCTTAGTTTTCACATAAGGTCCGGGGTCAGGACAAAAGAAAGATTTTTGACAAATTTCAAAATATGTCAGATATTGTCCAAATTATATTTTATTTCACTTCTAGACATGTGAAATGCATGAACTAGGGCAAAAAAGTGAAAAAAAAATTGGTCTGATTTTTTTTAGTACTTTTCAGTTTTTCTTAGTTTTCACATAAGGTCTGGGGTCAGGACAAAAGACAGATTTTTGACAAATTTCAAAATATGTCAGATATTGTCCAAATTATTTTTTATTTCACTTCTAGACATGTGAAATGCATGAACTAGGGCAAAAAAGTGTAACAAAATTGGTTTGATTTTTTTTAGTACCTTTCAGTTTTTCTTAGTTTTCTCACAAGGTCCGGGGTCAGGACAAAAGACAGATTTTTGACAAATTTCAAAATATGTCAGATATTGTCCAAATTATATTCTATTTCACGTCTAGACATGTGAAATGCACGAACAAGTGCAAAAAAGTGTAACAAAATTGGTTTGATTTTTTTTAGTACCTTTCAGTTTTTCTTAGTTTTCTCACAAGGTCCGGGGTCAGGACAAAAGACAGATTTTTGACAAATTTCAAAATCTGTCAGATATTGTCCAAATTATTTTTTATTTCACTTCTAGACATGTGAAATGCATGAACTAGGGCAAAAAAAGTGTAAAAAAATTGGTCTGATTTTTTTTAGTACTTTTCAGTTTTTCTTAGTTTTCACATAAGGTCCGGGGTCAGGACAAAAGAAAGATTTTTGACAAATTTCAAAATATGTCAGATATTGTCCAAATTATATTTTATTTCACTTCTAGACATGTGAAATGCATGAACTAGGGCAAAAAAGTGAAAAAAAAATTGGTCTGATTTTTTTTAGTACTTTTCAGTTTTTCTTAGTTTTCACATAAGGTCTGGGGTCAGGACAAAAGACAGATTTTTGACAAATTTCAAAATATGTCAGATATTGTCCAAATTATTTTTTATTTCACTTCTAGACATGTGAAATGCATGAACTAGGGCAAAAAAGTGTAACAAAATTGGTTTGATTTTTTTTAGTACCTTTCAGTTTTTCTTAGTTTTCTCACAAGGTCCGGGGTCAGGACAAAAGACAGATTTTTGACAAATTTCAAAATATGTCAGATATTGTCCAAATTATATTCTATTTCACGTCTAGACATGTGAAATGCACGAACAAGTGCAAAAAAGTGTAACAAAATTGGTTTGATTTTTTTTAGTACCTTTCAGTTTTTCTTAGTTTTCTCACAAGGTCCGGGGTCAGGACAAACGACAGATTTTTGACAAATTTCAAAATATGTCAGATATTGTCCAAATTATTTTTTATTTCACGTCTAGACATGTGAAATGCACGAACAAGTGCTAAAAAGTGTAACAAAATTGGTTTGATTTTTTTTAGTACCTTTCAGTTTTTCTTAGTTTTCTCACAAGGTCCGGGGTCAGGACAAAAGACAGATTTTTGACAAATTTCAAAATATGTCAGATATTGTCCAAATTATTTTTTATTTCACTTCTAAACATGTGAAATGCATGAAGTAGTGCAAAAAAGTGTAACAAAATTGGTTTGATTTTATTTACTACTTTTCAGTTTTTCTTAGTTTTCACATAAGGTCCGGGGTCAGGACAAAAGACAGATTTTTGACAAATTTCAAAATCTGTCAGATATTGTCCAAATTATTTTTTATTTCACTTCTAGACATGTGAAATGCATGAACTAGGGCAAAAAAAGTGAAAAAAAATTGGTCTGATTTTTTTTAGTACTTTTCAGTTTTTCTTAGTTTTCACATAAGGTCCGGGGTCAGGACAAAAGACAGATTTTTGACAAAATTCAAAATCTGTCAGATATTGTCCAAATCATTTTTTATTTCACTTCTAGACATGTGAAATGCACGAACAAGTGCAAAAAAGTGTAACAAAATTGGTTTGATTTTTTTTAGTACCTTTCAGTTTTTCTTAGTTTTCTCACAAGGTCCGGGGTCAGGACAAAAGACAGATTTTTGACAAATTTCAAAATATGTCAGATATTGTCCAAATTATTTTTTATTTCATGTCTAGACATGTGAAATGCATGAACTAGGGCAAAAAAGTGTAACAAAATTGGTTTGATTTTTTTTAGTACCTTTCAGTTTTTCTTAGTTTTCTCACAAGGTCCGGGGTCAGGACAAAAGACAGATTTTTGACAAATTTCAAAATATGTCAGATATTGTCCAAATTATTTTTTATTTCACGTCTAGACATGTGAAATGCACGAACTAGTGCAAAAAAGTGTAACAAAATTGGTTTGATTTTTTTTAGTACTTTTCAGTTTTTCTTAGTTTTCACATAAGGTCCGGGGTCAGGACAAAAGGCAGATTTTTGACAAATTTCAAAATATGTCAGATATTGTCCAAATTATTTTTTATTTCACTTCTAGACATGTGAAATGCATGAACTAGGGCAAAAAAGTGTAACAAAATTGGTTTGATTTTTTTTAGTACCTTTCAGTTTTTCTTAGTTTTCTCACAAGGTCCGGGGTCAGGACAAAAGACAGATTTTTGACAAATTTCAAAATCTGTCAGATATTGTCCAAATTATTTTTTATTTCACTTCTAGACATGTGAAATGCATGAACTAGGGCAAAAAAAGTGAAAAAAAATTGGTCTGATTTTTTTTAGTACTTTTCAGTTTTTCTTAGTTTTCACATAAGGTCCGGGGTCAGGACAAAAGACAGATTTTTGACAAAATTCAAAATCTGTCAGATATTGTCCAAATCATTTTTTATTTCACGTCTAGACATGTGAAATGCACGAACAAGTGCAAAAAAGTGTAACAAAATTGGTTTGATTTTTTTTAGTACCTTTCAGTTTTTCTTAGTTTTCACATAAGGTCCGGTGTCAGGACAAAAGACAGATTCTTGACAAATTTCAAAATCTGTCAGATATTGTCCAAATCATTTTTTATTTCACTTCTAGACATGTGAAATGCACGAACAAGTGCAAAAAAGTGTAACAAAATTGGTTTGATTTTTTTTAGTACCTTTCAGTTTTTCTTAGTTTTCTCACAAGGTCCGGGGTCAGGACAAAAGACAGATTTTTGACAAATTTCAAAATCTGTCAGTTATTGTCCAAATCATTTTTATTTCACTTCTAGACATGTGAAATGCATGAACTAGGGCAAAAAAGTGTAACAAAATTGGTTTGATTTTTTTTAGTACCTTTCAGTTTTTCTTAGTTTTCACACAAGGTCCGGGGTCAGGACAAAAGACAGATTTTTGACAAATTTCAAAATATGTCAGATATTGTCCAAATAATTTTTTATTTCACGTCTAGACATGTGAAATGCACGAACAAGTGCAAAAAAGTGTAACAAAATTGGTTTGATTTGTTTTAGTACCTTTCAGTTTTTTTTAGTTTTCACACAAGGTCCGGGGTCAGGACAAAAGACAGATTTTTGACAAATTTCAAAATCTGTCAGATATTGTCCAAATTATTTTTTATTTCACTTCTAGACATGTGAAATGCATGAACTAGGGCAAAAAAAGTGAAAAAAAATTGGTCTGATTTTTTTTAGTACTTTTCAGTTTTTCTTAGTTTTCACATAAGGTCCGGGGTCAGGACAAAAGACAGATTTTTGACAAAATTCAAAATCTGTCAGATATTGTCCAAATCATTTTTTATTTCACTTCTAGACATGTGAAATGCATGAACTAGGGCAAAAAAGTGTAAAAAAATTGGTTTGATTTTTTTTAGTACTTTTCAGTTTTTCTTAGTTTTCACATAAGGTCCGGGGTCAGGACAAAAGACAGATTTTTGACAAATTTCAAAATATGTCAGATATTGTCCAAATTATTTTTTATTTCACGTCTAGACATGTGAAATGCATGAACAAGTGCAAAAAAGTGTATCAAAATTGGTTTGATTTTTTTTAGTACCTTTCAGTTTTTCTTAGTTTTCACATAAGGTCCGGGGTCAGGACAAAAGACCGATTTTTGACAAATTTCAAAATCTGTCAGATATTGTCCAAATCATTTTTTATTTCACTTCTAGACATGTGAAATGCACGAACAAGTGCAAAAAAGTGTAACAAAATTGGTTTGATTTTTTTTAGTACCTTTCAGTTTTTCTTAGTTTTCTCACAAGGTCCGGGGTCAGGACAAAAGACAGATTTTTGACAAAATTCAAAATCTGTCAGATATTGTCCAAATCATTTTTTATTTCACTTCTAGACATGTGAAATGCACGAACAAGTGCAAAAAAGTGTAACAAAATTGGTTTGATTTTTTTTAGTACCTTTCAGTTTTTCTTAGTTTTCTCACAAGGTCCGGGGTCAGGACAAAAGACAGATTTTTGACAAATTTCAAAATATGTCAGATATTGTCCAAATTATTTTTTATTTCATGTCTAGACATGTGAAATGCATGAACTAGGGCAAAAAAGTGTAACAAAATTGGTTTGATTTTTTTTAGTACCTTTCAGTTTTTCTTAGTTTTCTCACAAGGTCCGGGGTCAGGACAAAAGACAGATTTTTGACAAATTTCAAAATATGTCAGATATTGTCCAAATTATTTTTTATTTCACGTCTAGACATGTGAAATGCATGAACTAGGGCAAAATAGTGTAACAAAATTGGTTTGATTTTTTTTAGTACCTTTCAGTTTTTCTTAGTTTTCACATAAGGTCCGGGGGTCAGGACAAAAGACAGATTTTTGACAAATTTCAAAATCTGTCAGATATTGTCCAAATCATTTTTTATTTCACTTCTAGACATGTGAAATGCATGAACTAGGGCAAAAAAGTGTAAAAAAATTGGTTTGATTTTTTTTAGTACTTATCAGTTTTTCTTAGTTTTCACATAAGGTCCGGGGTCAGGACAAAAGACAGATTTTTGACAAATTTCAAAATATGTCAGATATTGTCCAAATTATTTTTTATTTCACGTCTAGACATGTGAAATGCATGAACAAGTGCAAAAAAGTGTATCAAAATTGGTTTGATTTTTTTTAGTACCTTTCAGTTTTTCTTAGTTTTCACATAAGGTCCGGGGTCAGGACAAAAGACCGATTTTTGACAAATTTCAAAATCTGTCAGATATTGTCCAAATCATTTTTTATTTCACTTCTAGACATGTGAAATGCACGAACAAGTGCAAAAAAGTGTAACAAAATTGGTTTGATTTTTTTTAGTACCTTTCAGTTTTTCTTAGTTTTCTCACAAGGTCCGGGGTCAGGACAAAAGACAGATTTTTGACAAATTTCAAAATATGTCAGATATTGTCCAAATTATTTTTTATCTCACTTCTAGACATGTGAAATGCATGAACTAGGGCAAAAAAAGTGAAAAAAAATTGGTCTGATTTTTTTTAGTACTTTTCAGTTTTTCTTAGTTTTCACATAAGGTCCGGGGTCAGGACAAAAGACAGATTTTTGACAAATTTCAAAATCTGTCAGATATTGTCCAAATCATTTTTTATTTCACTTCTAGACATGTGAAATGCATGAACTAATGCAAAAAAGTTTATCAAAATTGGTTTGGTTTTTTTTTGTACCTTTCAGTTTTTCTTAGTTTTCACACAAGGTCCGGGGTCAGGACAAAAGACAGATTTTTGACAAATTTCAAAATATGTCAGATATTGTCCAAATAATTTTTTATTTCACGTCTAGACATGTGAAATGCACGAACAAGTGCAAAAAAGTGTAACAAAATTGGTTTGATTTTTTTTAGTACCTTTCAGTTTTTCTTAGTTTTCACATAAGGTCCGGGGTCAGGACAAAAGACAGATTCTTGACAAATTTCAAAATCTGTCAGATATTGTCCAAATAATTTTTTATTTCACTTCTAGACATGTGAAATGCACGAACAAGTGCAAAAAAGTGTAACAAAATTGGTTTGATTTTTTTTAGTACCTTTCAGTTTTTCTTAGTTTTCTCACAAGGTCCGGGGTCAGGACAAAAGACAGATTTTTGACAAATTTCAAAATATGTCAGATATTGTCCAAATAATTTTTTATTTCACGTCTAGACATGTGAAATGCACGAACAAGTGCAAAAAAGTGTAACAAAATTGGTTTGATTTGTTTTAGTACCTTTCAGTTTTTTTTAGTTTTCACACAAGGTCCGGGGTCAGGACAAAAGACAGATTTTTGACAAATTTCAAAATATGTCAGATATTGTCCAAATCATTTTTTATTTCACTTCTAGACATGTGAAATGCATGAACTAGGGCAAAAAAGTGTAAAAAAATTGGTTTGATTTTTTTTAGTACCTTTCAGTTTTTTTTAGTTTTCACATAAGGTCCGGGGTCAGGACAAAAGACAGATTTTTGACAAATTTCAAAATCTCTCAGATATTGTCCAAATAATTTTTTATTTCACTTCTAGACATGTGAAATGCATGAACTAGGGCAAAAAAGTGTAAAAAAATTGGTTTGATTTTTTTTTAGCACCTTGCAGTTTTTCTTAGTTTTCACATAAGGTCCGGGGTCAGGACAAAAGACAGAATTTTGACAAATTTCAAAATATGTCAGATATTGTCCAAATCATTTTTTATTTCACTTATAGACATGTGAAATGCATGAACTAGGGCAAAAAAGTGTAAAAAAATTGGTTTGATTTTTTTTAGTACCTTTCAGTTTTTTTTAGTTTTCACATAAGGTCCGGGGTCAGGACAAAAGACAGATTTTTGACAAATTTCAAAATATGTCAGATATTGTCCAAATTATTTTTTATTTCACGTCTAGACATGTGAAATGCATGAACTAGTGCAAAAAAGTGTAACAAAATTGGTTTGATTTTTTTTTAGTACTTTTCAGTTTTTCTTAGTTTTCACATAAGGTCCGGGGTCAGGACAAAAGACAGATTTTTGACAAATTTCAAAATCTGTCAGATATTGTCCAAATCATTTTTTATTTCACTTCTAGACATGTGAAATGCATGAACTAGGGCAAAAAAGTGTAAAAAAATTGGTTTGATTTTTTTTAGTACCTTTCAGTTTTTTTTAGTTTTCACATAAGGTCCGGGGTCAGGACAAAAGACAGATTTTTGACAAATTTCAAAATATGTCAGATATTGTCCAAATTATTTTTTATTTCACGTCTAGACATGTGAAATGCATGAACTAGTGCAAAAAAGTGTAACAAAATTGGTTTGATTTTTTTTTAGTACTTTTCAGTTTTTCTTAGTTTTCACATAAGGTCCGGGGTCAGGACAAAAGACAGATTTTTGACAAATTTC
Organism: Alosa pseudoharengus; assembly: GCF_046254945.1. Lineage (NCBI taxonomy): Eukaryota > Metazoa > Chordata > Actinopteri > Clupeiformes > Clupeidae > Alosa > Alosa pseudoharengus. The sequence goes on along the minus strand of NW_027468865.1, from coordinate 39,594 downwards.
AAAATCTGTCAGATATTGTCCAAATCATTTTTTATTTCACTTCTAGACATGTGAAATGCATGAACTAGTGCAAAAAAGTGTAACAAAATTGGTTTGATTTTTTTTTAGTACTTTTCAGTTTTTCTTAGTTTTCACATAAGGTCCGGGGTCAGGACAAAATACAGATTTCTGACAAATTTCAAAATCTGTCAGATATTGTCCAAATCATTTTTTATTTAATTTCTAGACATGTGAAATGCATGAATTAGGGCAAGAAAGTGTGAAAAAATTGGTTTGATTTTTTTTTAGTACCTTGCAGTTTTTCTTAGTTTTCACATAAGGTCCGGGGTCAGGACAAAAGACAGAATTTTGACAAATTTCAAAATATGTCAGATATTGTCCAAATCATTTTTTATTTCACTTATAGATATGTGAAATGCATGAACTAGGGCAAAAAAGTGTAAAAAAATTGGTTTGATTTTTTTTAGCACCTTGCAGTTTTTCTTAGTTTTCACATAAGGTCCGGGGTCAGGACAAAAGACAGAATTTTGACAAATTTCAAAATATGTCAGATATTGTCCAAATCATTTTTTATTTCACTTATAGACATGTGAAATGCATGAACTAGGGCAAAAAAGTGTAAAAAAATTGGTTTGATTTTTTTTAGTACCTTTCAGTTTTTTTTAGTTTTCACATAAGGTCCGGGGTCAGGACAAAAGACAGATTTTTGACAAATTTCAAAATATGTCAGATATTGTCCAAATTATTTTTTATTTCACTTCTAGACATGTGAAATGCATGAACTAGGGCAAAAAAGTGTAAAAATATTGGTTTGATTTTTTTTAGTACCTTTCAGTTTTTTTTAGTTTTCACATAAGGTCCGGGGTCAGGACAAAAGACAGATTTTTGACAAATTTCAAAATATGTCAGATATTGTCCAAATTATTTTTTATTTCACGTCTAGACATGTGAAATGCATGAACTAGGGCAAAAAAGTGTAACAAAATTGGTTTGATTTTTTTTTAGTACTTTTCAGTTTTTCTTAGTTTTCACATAAGGTCCGGGGTCATGACAAAAGACAGATTTTTGACAAATTTCAAAATATGTCAGATATTGTCCAAATTATTTTTTATTTCACATCTAGACATGTGAAATGCATGAACTAGTGCAAAAAAGTGTAACAAAATTGGTTTGATTTTTTTTTAGTACTTTTCAGTTTTTCTTAGTTTTCACATAAGGTCCGGGGTCAGGACAAAAGACAGATTTTTGACAAATTTCAAAATCTGTCAGATATTGTCCAAATCATTTTTTATTTCACTTCTAGACATGTGAAATGCATGAACTAGGGCAAAAAAGTGTAAAAATATTGGTTTGATTTTTTTTAGTACCTTTCAGTTTTTCTTAGTTTTCACATAAGGTCCGGGGTCAGGACAAAATACAGATTTCTGACAAATTTCAAAATCTGTCAGATATTGTCCAAATCATTTTTTATTTAATTTCTAGACATTGTGAAATGCATGAACTAGGGCAAGAAAGTGTGAAAAAATTGGTTTGATTTTTTTTTAGTACCTTGCAGTTTTTCTTAGTTTTCACATAAGGTCCGGGGTCAGGACAAAAGACAGATTTTTGACAAATTTCTAAATATGTCAGATATTGTCCAAATCATTTTTTATTTCACTTCTAGACATGTGAAATGCATGAACTAGGGCAAAAAAGTGTAAAAAAATTGGTTTGATTTTTTTTAGTACCTTTCAGTTTTTTTTAGTTTTCACATAAGGTCCGGGGTCAGGACAAAAGACAGAATTTTGACAAATTTCAAAATATGTCAGATATTGTCCAAATCATTTTTTATTTCACTTATAGACATGTGAAATGCATGAACTAGGGCAAAAAAGTGTAAAAAAATTGGTTTGATTTTTTTTAGTACCTTTCAGTTTTTTTTAGTTTTCACATAAGGTCCGGGGTCAGGACAAAAGACAGATTTTTGACAAATTTCAAAATATGTCAGATATTGTCCAAATTATTTTTTATTTCACTTCTAGACATGTGAAATGCATGAACTAGGGCAAAAAAGTGTAAAAATATTGGTTTGATTTTTTTTAGTACCTTTCAGTTTTTTTTAGTTTTCACATAAGGTCCGGGGTCAGGACAAAAGACAGATTTTTGACAAATTTCAAAATATGTCAGATATTGTCCAAATTATTTTTTATTTCACATCTAGACATGTGAAATGCATGAACTAGGGCAAAAAAGTGTAACAAAATTGGTTTGATTTTTTTTTAGTACTTTTCAGTTTTTCTTAGTTTTCACATAAGGTCCGGGGTCAGGACAAAAGACAGATTTTTGACAAATTTCAAAATCTGTCAGATATTGTCCAAATCATTTTTTATTTCACTTCTAGACATGTGAAATGCATGAACTAGGGCAAAAAAGTGTAAAAATATTGGTTTGATTTTTTTTAGTACCTTTCAGTTTTTCTTAGTTTTCACATAAGGTCCGGGGTCAGGACAAAATACAGATTTCTGACAAATTTCAAAATCTGTCAGATATTGTCCAAATCATTTTTTATTTAATTTCTAGACATTGTGAAATGCATGAACTAGGGCAAGAAAGTGTGAAAAAATTGGTTTGATTTTTTTTTAGTACCTTGCAGTTTTTCTTAGTTTTCACATAAGGTCCGGGGTCAGGACAAAAGACAGATTTTTGACAAATTTCTAAATATGTCAGATATTGTCCAAATCATTTTTTATTTCACTTCTAGACATGTGAAATGCATGAACTAGGGCAAAAAAGTGTAAAAAAAATTGGTTTGATTTTTTTTAGTACCTTTCAGTTTTTTTTAGTTTTCACATAAGGTCCGGGGTCAGGACAAAAGACAGAATTTTGACAAATTTCAAAATATGTCAGATATTGTCCAAATTATTTTTTATTTCACTTCTAGACATGTGAAATGCATGAACTAGGGCAAAAAAGTGTAAAAATATTGGTTTGATTTTTTTTAGTACCTTTCAGTTTTTTTTAGTTTTCACATAAGGTCCGGGGTCAGGACAAAAGACAGATTTTTGACAAATTTCAAAATATGTCAGATATTGTCCAAATTATTTTTTATTTCACGTCTAGACATGTGAAATGCATGAACTAGGGCAAAAAAGTGTAACAAAATTGGTTTGATTTTTTTTTAGTACTTTTCAGTTTTTCTTAGTTTTCACATAAGGTCCGGGGTCATGACAAAAGACAGATTTTTGACAAATTTCAAAATATGTCAGATATTGTCCAAATTATTTTTTATTTCACATCTAGACATGTGAAATGCATGAACTACTGCAAAAAAGTGTAACAAAATTGGTTTGATTTTTTTTTAGTACTTTTCAGTTTTTCTTAGTTTTCACATAAGGTCCGGGGTCAGGACAAAAGACAGATTTTTGACAAATTTCAAAATCTGTCAGATATTGTCCAAATCATTTTTTATTTCACTTCTAGACATGTGAAATGCATGAACTAGGGCAAAAAAGTGTAAAAATATTGGTTTGATTTTTTTTAGTACCTTTCAGTTTTTCTTAGTTTTCACATAAGGTCCGGGGTCAGGACAAAATACAGATTTCTGACAAATTTCAAAATCTGTCAGATATTGTCCAAATCATTTTTTATTTAATTTCTAGACATTGTGAAATGCATGAACTAGGGCAAGAAAGTGTGAAAAAATTGGTTTGATTTTTTTTTAGTACCTTGCAGTTTTTCTTAGTTTTCACATAAGGTCCGGGGTCAGGACAAAAGACAGATTTTTGACAAATTTCTAAATATGTCAGATATTGTCCAAATCATTTTTTATTTCACTTCTAGACATGTGAAATGCATGAACTAGGGCAAAAAAGTGTAAAAAAATTGGTTTGATTTTTTTTAGTACCTTTCAGTTTTTTTTAGTTTTCACATAAGGTCCGGGGTCAGGACAAAAGACAGAATTTTGACAAATTTCAAAATATGTCAGATATTGTCCAAATCATTTTTTATTTCACTTATAGACATGTGAAATGCATGAACTAGGGCAAAAAAGTGTAAAAAAATTGGTTTGATTTTTTTTAGTACCTTTCAGTTTTTTTTAGTTTTCACATAAGGTCCGGGGTCAGGACAAAAGACAGATTTTTGACAAATTTCAAAATATGTCAGATATTGTCCAAATTATTTTTTATTTCACGTCTAGACATGTGAAATGCATGAACTAGTGCAAAAAAGTGTAACAAAATTGGTTTGATTTTTTTTTAGTACTTTTCAGTTTTTCTTAGTTTTCACATAAGGTCCGGCGTCAGGATAAAAGACAGATTTTTGACAAATTTCAAAATCTCTCAGATATTGTCCAAATAATTTTTTATTTCACTTCTAGACATGTGAAATGCATGAACTAGGGCAAAAAAGTGTAAAAAAATTGGTTTGATTTTTTTTTAGCACCTTGCAGTTTTTCTTAGTTTTCACATAAGGTCCGGGGTCAGGACAAAAGACAGAATTTTGACAAATTTCAAAATATGTCAGATATTGTCCAAATCATTTTTTATTTCACTTATAGACATGTGAAATGCATGAACTAGGGCAAAAAAGTGTAAAAAAATTGGTTTGATTTTTTTTAGTACCTTTCAGTTTTTTTTAGTTTTCACATAAGGTCCGGGGTCAGGACAAAAGACAGATTTTTGACAAATTTCAAAATATGTCAGATATTGTCCAAATTATTTTTTATTTCACGTCTAGACATGTGAAATGCATGAACTAGTGCAAAAAAGTGTAACAAAATTGGTTTGATTTTTTTTTAGTACTTTTCAGTTTTTCTTAGTTTTCACATAAGGTCCGGGGTCAGGACAAAAGACAGATTTTTGACAAATTTCAAAATCTGTCAGATATTGTCCAAATCATTTTTTATTTCACTTCTAGACATGTGAAATGCATGAACTAGGGCAAAAAAGTGTAAAAAAATTGGTTTGATTTTTTTTAGTACCTTTCAGTTTTTTTTAGTTTTCACATAAGGTCCGGGGTCAGGACAAAAGACAGATTTTTGACAAATTTCAAAATATGTCAGATATTGTCCAAATTATTTTTTATTTCACGTCTAGACATGTGAAATGCATGAAGTAGTGCAAAAAAGTGTAACAAAATTGGTTTGATTTTTTTTTAGTACTTTTCAGTTTTTCTTAGTTTTCACATAAGGTCCGGGGTCAGGACAAAAGACAGATTTTTGACAAATTTCAAAATCTGTCAGATATTGTCCAAATCATTTTTTATTTCACTTCTAGACATGTGAAATGCATGAACTAGAGCAAAAAAGTGTAAAAAAATTGGTTTGATTTTTTTTAGTACCTTTCAGTTTTTTTTAGTTTTCACATAAGGTCCGGGGTCAGGACAAAAGACAGATTTTTGACAAATTTCAAAATATGTCAGATATTGTCCAAATTATTTTTTATTTCACGTCTAGACATGTGAAATGCATGAACTAGTGCAAAAAAGTGTAACAAAATTGGTTTGATTTTTTTTTAGTACTTTTCAGTTTTTCTTAGTTTTCACATAAGGTCCGGGGTCAGGACAAAAGACAGATTTTTGACAAATTTCAAAATCTGTCAGATATTGTCCAAATCATTTTTTATTTCACTTCTAGACATGTGAAATGCATGAACTAGGGCAAAAAAGTGTAAAAATATTTGTTTGATTTTTTTTAGTACCTTTCAGTTTTTCTTAGTTTTCACATAAGGTCCGGGGTCAGGACAAAATACAGATTTCTGACAAATTTCAAAATCTGTCAGATATTGTCCAAATCATTTTTTATTTAATTTCTAGACATGTGAAATGCATGAATTAGGGCAAGAAAGTGTGAAAAAATTGGTTTGATTTTTTTTTAGTACCTTGCAGTTTTTCTTAGTTTTCACATAAGGTCCGGGGTCAGGACAAAAGACAGAATTTTGACAAATTTCAAAATATGTCAGATATTGTCCAAATCATTTTTTATTTCACTTATAGACATGTGAAATGCATGAACTAGGGCAAAAAAGTGTAAAAAAATTGGTTTGATTTTTTTTAGTACCTTTCAGTTTTTTTTAGTTTTCACATAAGGTCCGGGGTCAGGACAAAAGACAGATTTTTGACAAATTTCAAAATATGTCAGATATTGTCCAAATTATTTTTTATTTCACTTCTAGACATGTGAAATGCATGAACTAGGGCAAAAAAGTGTAAAAATATTGGTTTGATTTTTTTTAGTACCTTTCAGTTTTTTTTAGTTTTCACATAAGGTCCGGGGTCAGGACAAAAGACAGATTTTTGACAAATTTCAAAATATGTCAGATATTGTCCAAATTATTTTTTATTTCACGTCTAGACATGTGAAATGCATGAACTAGGGCAAAAAAGTGTAACAAAATTGGTTTGATTTTTTTTTAGTACTTTTCAGTTTTTCTTAGTTTTCACATAAGGTCCGGGGTCATGACAAAAGACAGATTTTTGACAAATTTCAAAATATGTCAGATATTGTCCAAATTATTTTTTATTTCACATCTAGACATGTGAAATGCATGAACTAGTGCAAAAAAGTGTAACAAAATTGGTTTGATTTTTTTTTAGTACTTTTCAGTTTTTCTTAGTTTTCACATAAGGTCCGGGGTCAGGACAAAAGACAGATTTTTGACAAATTTCAAAATCTGTCAGTTATTGTCCAAATCATTTTTTATTTCACTTCTAGACATGTGAAATGCATGAACTAGGGCAAAAAAGTGTAAAAATATTGGTTTGATTTTTTTTAGTACCTTTCAGTTTTTCTTAGTTTTCACATAAGGTCCGGGGTCAGGACAAAATACAGATTTCTGACAAATTTCAAAATCTGTCAGATATTGTCCAAATCATTTTTTATTTAATTTCTAGACATTGTGAAATGCATGAACTAGGGCAAGAAAGTGTGAAAAAATTGGTTTGATTTTTTTTTAGTACCTTGCAGTTTTTCTTAGTTTTCACATAAGGTCCGGGGTCAGGACAAAAGACAGATTTTTGACAAATTTCTAAATATGTCAGATATTGTCCAAATCATTTTTTATTTCACTTCTAGACATGTGAAATGCATGAACTAGGGCAAAAAAGTGTAAAAAAATTGGTTTGATTTTTTTTAGTACCTTTCAGTTTTTTTTAGTTTTCACATAAGGTCCGGGGTCAGGACAAAAGACAGAATTTTGACAAATTTCAAAATATGTCAGATATTGTCCAAATCATTTTTTATTTCACTTATAGACATGTGAAATGCATGAACTAGGGCAAAAAAGTGTAAAAAAATTGGTTTGATTTTTTTTAGTACCTTTCAGTTTTTTTTAGTTTTCACATAAGGTCCGGGGGTCAGGACAAAAGACAGATTTTTGACAAATTTCAAAATATGTCAGATATTGTCCAAATTATTTTTTATTTCACGTCTAGACATGTGAAATGCATGAACTAGTGCAAAAAAGTGTAACAAAATTGGTTTGATTTTTTTTTAGTACTTTTCAGTTTTTCTTAGTTTTCACATAAGGTCCGGGGTCAGGACAAAAGACAGATTTTTGACAAATTTCAAAATATGTCAGATATTGTCCAAATTATTTTTTATTTCACGTCTAGACATGTGAAATGCATGAACTAGTGCAAAAAAGTGTAACAAAATTGGTTTGATTTTTTTTTAGTACTTTTCAGTTTTTCTTAGTTTTCACATAAGGTCCGGGGTCAGGATAAAAGACAGATTTTTGACAAATTTCAAAATCTCTCAGATATTGTCCAAATTATTTTTTATTTCACTTCTAGACATGTGAAATGCATGAACTAGGGCAAAAAAAGTGAAAAAAAATTGGTCTGATTTTTTTTAGTACTTTTCAGTTTTTCTTAGTTTTCACATAAGGTCCGGGGTCAGGACAAAAGACAGAATTTTGACAAATTTCAAAATATGTCAGATATTGTCCAAATCATTTTTTATTTCACTTATAGACATGTGAAATGCATGAACTAGGGCAAAAAAGTGTAAAAAAATTGGTTTGATTTTTTTTTAGTACCTTTCAGTTTTTTTTAGTTTTCACATAAGGTCCGGGGTCAGGACAAAAGACAGATTTTTGACAAATTTCAAAATATGTCAGATATTGTCCAAATTATTTTTTATTTCACTTCTAGACATGTGAAATGCATGAACTAGGGCAAGAAAGTGTGAAAAAATTGGTTTGATTTTTTTTTAGTACCTTGCAGTTTTTCTTAGTTTTCACATAAGGTCCGGGGTCAGGACAAAAGACAGAATTTTGACAAATTTCAAAATATGTCAGATATTGTCCAAATCATTTTTTATTTCACTTATAGACATGTGAAATGCATGAACTAGGGCAAAAAAGTGTAAAAAAATTGGTTTGATTTTTTTTAGTACCTTTCAGTTTTTTTTAGTTTTCACATAAGGTCCGGGGTCAGGACAAAAGACAGATTTTTGACAAATTTCAAAATATGTCAGATATTGTCCAAATTATTTTTTATTTCACGTCTAGACATGTGAAATGCATGAACTAGTGCAAAAAAGTGTAACAAAATTGGTTTGATTTTTTTTTAGTACTTTTCAGTTTTTCTTAGTTTTCACATAAGGTCCGGGGTCATGACAAAAGACAGATTTTTGACAAATTTCAAAATATGTCAGATATTGTCCAAATTATTTTTTATTTCACGTCTAGACATGTGAAATGCATGAACTAGTGCAAAAAAGTGTAACAAAATTGGTTTGATTTTTTTTTAGTACTTTTCAGTTTTTCTTAGTTTTCACATAAGGTCCGGGGTCAGGACAAAAGACAGATTTTTGACAAATTTCAAAATCTGTCAGATATTGTCCAAATCATTTTTTATTTCACTTCTAGACATGTGAAATGCATGAACTAGGGCAAAAAAGTGTAAAAATATTGGTTTGATTTTTTTTAGTACCTTTCAGTTTTTCTTAGTTTTCACATAAGGTCCGGGGTCAGGACAAAATACAGATTTCTGACAAATTTCAAAATCTGTCAGATATTGTCCAAATCATTTTTTATTTAATTTCTAGACATTGTGAAATGCATGAACTAGGGCAAGAAAGTGTGAAAAAATTGGTTTGATTTTTTTTTAGTACCTTGCAGTTTTTCTTAGTTTTCACATAAGGTCCGGGGTCAGGACAAAAGACAGATTTTTGACAAATTTCTAAATATGTCAGATATTGTCCAAATCATTTTTTATTTCACTTCTAGACATGTGAAATGCATGAACTAGGGCAAAAAAGTGTAAAAAAATTGGTTTGATTTTTTTTTAGTACCTTGCAGTTTTTCTTAGTTTTCACATAAGGTCCGGGGTCAGGACAAAAGACAGATTTTTGACAAATTTCAAAATATGTCAGATATTGTCCAAATCATTTTTTATTTCACTTCTAGACATGTGAAATGCATGAACTAGGGCAAAAAAGTGTAAAAAAATTGGTTTGATTTTTTTTTAGTACCTTGCAGTTTTTCTTAGTTTTCACATAAGGTCCGGGGTCAGGACAAAAGACAGAATTTTGACAAATTTCAAAATATGTCAGATATTGTCCAAATCATTTTTTATTTCACTTATAGACATGTGAAATGCATGAACTAGGTCAAAAAAGTGTAAAAAAATTGGTTTGATTTTTTTTAGTACCTTTCAGTTTTTTTTAGTTTTCACATAAGGTCCGGGGTCAGGACAAAAGACAGATTTTTGACAAATTTCAAAATATGTCAGATATTGTCCAAATTATTTTTTATTTCACGTCTAGACATGTGAAATGCATGAACTAGTGCAAAAAAGTGTAACAAAATTGGTTTGATTTTTTTTTAGTACTTTTCAGTTTTTCTTAGTTTTCACATAAGGTCCGGGGTCAGGATAAAAGACAGATTTTTGACAAATTTCAAAATCTCTCAGATATTGTCCAAATTATTTTTTATTTCACTTCTAGACATGTGAAATGCATGAACTAGGGCAAAAAAAGTGAAAAAAAATTGGTCTGAATTTTTTTAGTACTTTTCAGTTTTTCTTAGTTTTCACATAAGGTCCGGGGTCAGGACAAAAGACAGAATTTTGACAAATTTCAAAATATGTCAGATATTGTCCAAATCATTTTTTATTTCACTTATAGACATGTGAAATGCATGAACTAGGGCAAAAAAGTGTAAAAAAATTGGTTTGATTTTTTTTAGTACTTTTCAGTTTTTCTTAGTTTTCACATAAGGTCCGGGGTCAGGACAAAAGACAGAATTTTGACAAATTTCAAAATATGTCAGATATTGTCCAAATCATTTTTTATTTCACTTATAGACATGTGAAATGCATGAACTAGGGCAAAAAAGTGTAAAAAAATTGGTTTGATTTTTTTTAGTACCTTTCAGTTTTTTTTAGTTTTCACATAAGGTCCGGGGTCAGGACAAAAGACAGATTTTTGACAAATTTCAAAATATGTCAGATATTGTCCAAATTATTTTTTATTTCACGTCTAGACATGTGAAATGCATGAACTAGTGCAAAAAAGTGTAACAAAATTGGTTTGATTTTTTTTTAGTACTTTTCAGTTTTTCTTAGTTTTCACATAAGGTCCGGGGTCAGGACAAAAGACAGAATTTTGACAAATTTCAAAATATGTCAGATATTGTCCAAATCATTTTTTATTTCACTTATAGACATGTGAAATGCATGAACTAGGGCAAAAAAGTGTAAAAAAATTGGTTTGATTTTTTTTAGTACCTTTCAGTTTTTCTTAGTTTTCACATAAGGTCCGGGGTCAGGACAAAATACAGATTTCTGACAAATTTCAAAATCTGTCAGATATTGTCCAAATCATTTTTTATTTAATTTCTAGACATTGTGAAATGCATGAACTAGGGCAAGAAAGTGTGAAAAAATTGGTTTGATTTTTTTTTAGTACCTTGCAGTTTTTCTTAGTTTTCACATAAGGTCCGGGGTCAGGACAAAAGACAGATTTTTGACAAATTTCTAAATATGTCAGATATTGTCCAAATCATTTTTTATTTCACTTCTAGACATGTGAAATGCATGAACTAGGGCAAAAAAGTGTAAAAAAATTGGTTTTGATTTTTTTTTAGTACCTTGCAGTTTTTCTTAGTTTTCACATAAGGTCCGGGGTCAGGACAAAAGACAGATTTTTGACAAATTTCAAAATATGTCAGATATTGTCCAAATCATTTTTTATTTCACTTCTAGACATGTGAAATGCATGAACTAGGGCAAAAAAGTGTAAAAAAATTGGTTTGATTTTTTTTTAGTACCTTGCAGTTTTTCTTAGTTTTCACATAAGGTCCGGGGTCAGGACAAAAGACAGAATTTTGACAAATTTCAAAATATGTCAGATATTGTCCAAATCATTTTTTATTTCACTTATAGACATGTGAAATGCATGAACTAGGTCAAAAAAGTGTAAAAAAATTGGTTTGATTTTTTTTAGTACCTTTCAGTTTTTTTTAGTTTTCACATAAGGTCCGGGGTCAGGACAAAAGACAGATTTTTGACAAATTTCAAAATATGTCAGATATTGTCCAAATTATTTTTTATTTCACGTCTAGACATGTGAAATGCATGAACTAGTGCAAAAAAGTGTAACAAAATTGGTTTGATTTTTTTTTAGTACTTTTCAGTTTTTCTTAGTTTTCACATAAGGTCCGGGGTCAGGACAAAAGACAGAATTTTGACAAATTTCAAAATATGTCAGATATTGTCCAAATCATTTTTTATTTCACTTATAGACATGTGAAATGCATGAACTAGGGCAAAAAAGTGTAAAAAAATTGGTTTGATTTTTTTTAGTACTTTTCAGTTTTTCTTAGTTTTCACATAAGGTCCGGGGTCAGGACAAAAGACAGAATTTTGACAAATTTCAAAATATGTCAGATATTGTCCAAATCATTTTTTATTTCACTTATAGACATGTGAAATGCATGAACTAGGGCAAAAAAGTGTAAAAAAATTGGTTTGATTTTTTTTAGTACCTTTCAGTTTTTTTTAGTTTTCACATAAGGTCCGGGGTCAGGACAAAAGACAGATTTTTGACAAATTTCAAAATATGTCAGATATTGTCCAAATTATTTTTTATTTCACGTCTAGACATGTGAAATGCATGAACTAGTGCAAAAAAGTGTAACAAAATTGGTTTGATTTTTTTTTAGTACTTTTCAGTTTTTCTTAGTTTTCACATAAGGTCCGGGGTCAGGACAAAAGACAGATTTTTGACAAATTTCAAAATCTGTCAGATATTGTCCAAATCATTTTTTATTTCACTTCTAGACATGTGAAATGCATGAACTAGGGCAAAAAAAGTGAAAAAAAATTGGTCTGATTTTTTTTAGTACTTTTCAGTTTTTCTTAGTTTTCACATAAGGTCCGGGGTCAGGACATAAGACAGATTTTTGACAAATTTCAAAATATGTCAGATATTGTCCAAATCATTTTTTATTTCACTTCTAGACATGTGAAATGCATGAACTAGGGCAAAAAAGTGTAAAAAAATTGGTTTGATTTTTTTTTAGTACCTTGCAGTTTTTCTTAGTTTTCACATAAGGTCCGGGGTCAGGACAAAAGACAGAATTTTGACAAATTTCAAAATATGTCAGATATTGTCCAAATCATTTTTTATTTCACTTATAGACATGTGAAATGCATGAACTAGGGCAAAAAAGTGTAAAAAAATTGGTTTGATTTTTTTTAGTACCTTTCAGTTTTTTTTAGTTTTCACATAAGGTCCGGGGTCAGGACAAAAGACAGATTTTTGACAAATTTCAAAATATGTCAGATATTGTCCAAATTATTTTTTATTTCACGTCTAGACATGTGAAATGCATGAACTAGTGCAAAAAAGTGTAACAAAATTGGTTTGATTTTTTTTTTGTACTTTTCAGTTTTTCTTAGTTTTCACATAAGGTCCGGGGTCATGACAAAAGACAGATTTTTGACAAATTTCAAAATATGTCAGATATTGTCCAAATTATTTTTTATTTCACGTCTAGACATGTGAAATGCATGAACTAGTGCAAAAAAGTGTAACAAAATTGGTTTGATTTTTTTTTAGTACTTTTCAGTTTTTCTTAGTTTTCACATAAGGTCCGGGGTCAGGACAAAAGACAGATTTTTGACAAATTTCAAAATCTGTCAGATATTGTCCAAATCATTTTTTATTTCACTTCTAGACATGTGAAATGCATGAACTAGGGCAAAAAAGTGTAAAAATATTGGTTTGATTTTTTTTAGTACCTTTCAGTTTTTCTTAGTTTTCACATAAGGTCTGGGGTCAGGACAAAATACAGATTTCTGACAAATTTCAAAATCTGTCAGATATTGTCCAAATCATTTTTTATTTAATTTCTAGACATTGTGAAATGCATGAACTAGGGCAAGAAAGTGTGAAAAAATTGGTTTGATTTTTTTTTAGTACCTTGCAGTTTTTCTTAGTTTTCACATAAGGTCCGGGGTCAGGACAAAAGACAGATTTTTGACAAATTTCAAAATATGTCAGATATTGTCCAAATCATTTTTTATTTCACTTCTAGACATGTGAAATGCATGAACTAGGTCAAAAAAGTGTAAAAAAATTGGTTTGATTTTTTTTAGTACCTTTCAGTTTTTTTTAGTTTTCGCATAAGGTCCGGGGTCAGGACAAAAGACAGATTTTTGACAAATTTCAAAATATGTCAGATATTGTCCAAATTATTTTTTATTTCACGTCTAGACATGTGAAATGCATGAACTAGTGCAAAAAAGTGTAACAAAATTGGTTTGATTTTTTTTTTGTACTTTTCAGTTTTTCTTAGTTTTCACATAATGTCCGGGGTCATGACAAAAGACAGATTTTTGACAAATTTCAAAATATGTCAGATATTGTCCAAATTATTTTTTATTTCACTTCTAGACATGTGAAATGCATGAACTAGGTCAAAAAAAGTGAAAAAAAATTGGTCTGATTTTTTTTAGTACTTTTCAGTTTTTCTTAGTTTTCACATAAGGTCCGGGGTCAGGACAAAAGACAGAATTTTGACAAATTTCAAAATATGTCAGATATTGTCCAAATCATTTTTTATTTCACTTCTAGACATGTGAAATGCATGAACTAGGGCAAAAAAGTGTAAAAATATTGGTTTGATTTTTTTTAGTACCTTGCAGTTTTTCTTAGTTTTCACATAAGGTCCGGGGTCAGGACAAAATACAGATTTCTGACAAATTTCAAAATCTGTCAGATATTGTCCAAATCATTTTTTATTTCACTTCTAGACATGTGAAATGCATGAACTAGGGCAAAAAAGTGTAAAAAAATTGGTTTGATTTTTTTTTAGTACCTTGCAGTTTTTCTTAGTTTTCACATAAGGTCCGGGGTCAGGACATAAGACAGATTTTTGACAAATTTCTAAATATGTCAGATATTGTCCAAATCATTTTTTATTTCACTTCTAGACATGTGAAATGCATGAACTAGGGCAAGAAAGTTTGAAAAAATTGGTTTGATTTTTTTTAGTACCTTGCAGTTTTTCTTAGTTTTCACATAAGGTCCGGGGTCAGGACATAAGACAGATTTTTGACAAATTTCAAAATATGTCAGATATTGTCCAAATCATTTTTTATTTCACTTCTAGACATGTGAAATGCATGAACTAGGGCAAAAAAGTGTAAAAAAATTGGTTTGATTTTTTTTTAGTACCTTGCAGTTTTTCTTAGTTTTCACATAAGGTCCGGGGTCAGGACAAAAGACAGAATTTTGACAAATTTCAAAATATGTCAGATATTGTCCAAATCATTTTTTATTTCACTTATAGACATGTGAAATGCATGAACTAGGGCAAAAAAGTGTAAAAAAATTGGTTTGATTTTTTTTAGTACCTTTCAGTTTTTTTTAGTTTTCACATAAGGTCCGGGGTCAGGACAAAAGACAGATTTTTGACAAATTTCAAAATCTGTCAGATATTGTCCAAATCATTTTTTATTTCACTTCTAGACATGTGAAATGCATGAACTAGGGCAAAAAAGTGTAAAAATATTGGTTTGATTTTTTTTAGTACCTTTCAGTTTTTCTTAGTTTTCACATAAGGTCCGGGGTCAGGACAAAATACAGATTTCTGACAAATTTCAAAATCTGTCAGATATTGTCCAAATCATTTTTTATTTAATTTCTAGACATTGTGAAATGCATGAACTAGGGCAAGAAAGTGTGAAAAAATTGGTTTGATTTTTTTTTAGTACCTTGCAGTTTTTCTTAGTTTTCACATAAGGTCCGGGGTCAGGACAAAAGACAGATTTTTGACAAATTTCTAAATATGTCAGATATTGTCCAAATCATTTTTTATTTCACTTCTAGACATGTGAAATGCATGAACTAGGGCAAAAAAGTGTAAAAAAATTGGTTTGATTTTTTTTTAGTACCTTGCAGTTTTTCTTAGTTTTCACATAAGGTCCAGGGTCAGGACAAAAGACAGATTTTTGACAAATTTCAAAATATGTCAGATATTGTCCAAATCATTTTTTATTTCACTTCTAGACATGTGAAATGCATGAACTAGGGCAAAAAAGTGTAAAAAAATTGGTTTGATTTTTTTTTAGTACCTTGCAGTTTTTCTTAGTTTTCACATAAGGTCCGGGGTCAGGACAAAAGACAGATTTTTGACAAATTTCAAAATATGTCAGATATTGTCCAAATCATTTTTTATTTCACTTCTAGACATGTGAAATGCATGAACTAGGTCAAAAAAGTGTAAAAAAATTGGTTTGATTTTTTTTAGTACCTTTCAGTTTTTTTTAGTTTTCACATAAGGTCCGGGGTCAGGATAAAAGACAGATTTTTGACAAATTTCAAAATCTCTCAGATATTGTCCAAATTATTTTTTATTTCACTTCTAGACATGTGAAATGCATGAACTAGGGCAAAAAAAGTGAAAAAAAATTGGTCTGAATTTTTTTAGTACTTTTCAGTTTTTCTTAGTTTTCACATAAGGTCCGGGGTCAGGACAAAAGACAGAATTTTGACAAATTTCAAAATATGTCAGATATTGTCCAAATCATTTTTTATTTCACGTCTAGACATGTGAAATGCATGAACTAGTGCAAAAAAGTGTAACAAAATTGGTTTGATTTTTTTTTAGTACTTTTCAGTTTTTCTTAGTTTTCACATAAGGTCCGGGGTCAGGACAAAAGACAGATTTTTGACAAATTTCAAAATCTGTCAGATATTGTCCAAATCATTTTTTATTTAATTTCTAGACATGTGAAATGCATGAACTAGTGCAAAAAAGTGTAACAAAATTCGTTTGATTTTTTTTAGTACTTTTCAGTTTTTCTTAGTTTTCACATAAGGTCCGGGGTCAGGATAAAAGACAGATTTTTGACAAATTTCAAAATCTCTCAGATATTGTCCAAATCATTTTTTATTTCACTTCTAGACATGTGAAATGCATGAACTAGTGCAAAAAAGTGTAAAAATATTGGTTTGATTTTTTTTAGTACCTTTCAGTTTTTCTTAGTTTTCACATAAGGTCAGGGGTCAGGACAAAAGACAGATTTTTGACAAATTTCAAAATATGTCAGATATTGTCCAAATCATTTTTTATTTCACTTATAGACATGTGAAATGCATGAACTAGGGCAAAAAAGTGTAAAAAAATTGGTTTGATTTTTTTTAGTACCTTTCAGTTTTTCTTAGTTTTCACATAAGGTCCGGGGTCAGGACAAAAGACAGATTTTTGACAAATTTCAAAATCTGTCAGATATTGTCCAAATCATTTTTTATTTCATTTCTAGACATGTGAAATGCATGAACTAGGGCAAAAAAAGTGAAAAAAAATTGGTCTGATTTTTTTTAGTACTTTTCAGTTTTTCTTAGTTTTCACATAAGGTCCGGGGTCAGGACAAAAGACAGATTTTTGACAAATTTCAAAATCTGTCAGATATTGTCCAAATCATTTTTTATTTCATTTCTAGACATGTGAAATGCATGAACTAGGGCAAAAAAAGTGAAAAAAAATTGGTCTGATTTTTTTTAGTACTTTTCAGTTTTTCTTAGTTTTCACATAAGGTCCGGGGTCAGGACAAAAGACAGATTTTTGACAAATTTCAAAATCTCTGAGATATTGTCCAAATCATTTTTTATTTCACTTCTAGACATGTGAAATGCATGAACTAGGGCAAAAAAGTGTAAAAAAATTGGTTTGATTTTTTTTTAGTCCCTTGCAGTTTTTCTTAGTTTTCACATAAGGTCCGGGGTCAGGACAAAAGACAGAATTTTGACAAATTTCAAAATATGTCAGATATTGTCCAAATCATTTTTTATTTCACTTATAGACATGTGAAATGCATGAACTAGGGCAAAAAAGTGTAAAAAAATTGGTTTGATTTTTTTTTAGTACCTTGCAGTTTTTCTTAGTTTTCACATAAGGTCCGGGGTCAGGACAAAAGACACAATTTTGACAAATTTCAAAATATGTCAGATATTGTCCAAATCATTTTTTATTTAATTTCTAGACATGTGAAATGCATGAACTAGGGCAAGAAAGTGTGAAAAAATTGGTTTGATTTTTTTTTAGTACCTTGCAGTTTTTCTTAGTTTTCACATAAGGTCCGGGGTCAGGACAAAAGACAGATTTTTGACAAATTTCAAAATATGTCAGATATTGTCCAAATCATTTTTTATTTCACTTCTAGACATGTGAAATGCATGAACTAGGGCAAAAAAGTGTAAAAAAATTGGTTTGATTTTTTTTTAGTACCTTGCAGTTTTTCTTAGTTTTCACATAAGGTCCGGGGTCAGGACAAAAGACAGAATTTTGACAAATTTCAAAATATGTCAGATATTGTCCAAATCATTTTTTATTTCACGTCTAGACATGTGAAATGCATGAACTAGTGCAAAAAAGTGTAACAAAATTGGTTTGATTTTTTTTTAGTACTTTTCAGTTTTTCTTAGTTTTCACATAAGGTCCGGGGTCAGGACAAAAGACAGATTTTTGACAAATTTCAAAATCTGTCAGATATTGTCCAAATCATTTTTTATTTAATTTCTAGACATGTGAAATGCATGAACTAGTGCAAAAAAGTGTAACAAAATTCGTTTGATTTTTTTAGTACTTTTCAGTTTTTCTTAGTTTTCACATAAGGTCCGGGGTCAGGATAAAAGACAGATTTTTGACAAATTTCAAAATCTCTCAGATATTGTCCAAATCATTTTTTATTTCACTTCTAGACATGTGAAATGCATGAACTAGTGCAAAAAAGTGTAAAAATATTGGTTTGATTTTTTTTAGTACCTTTCAGTTTTTCTTAGTTTTCACATAAGGTCCGGGGTCAGGACAAAAGACAGATTTTTGACAAATTTCAAAATCTGTCAGATATTGTCCAAATCATTTTTTATTTCATTTCTAGACATGTGAAATGCATGAACTAGGGCAAAAAAAGTGAAAAAAAATTGGTCTGATTTTTTTTAGTACTTTTCAGTTTTTCTTAGTTTTCACATAAGGTCCGGGGTCAGGACAAAAGACAGATTTTTGACAAATTTCAAAATCTGTCAGATATTGTCCAAATCATTTTTTATTTCATTTCTAGACATGTGAAATGCATGAACTAGGGCAAAAAAAGTGAAAAAAAATTGGTCTGATTTTTTTTAGTACTTTTCAGTTTTTCTTAGTTTTCACATAAGGTCCGGGGTCAGGACAAAAGACAGAATTTTGACAAATTTCAAAATATGTCAGATATTGTCCAAATCATTTTTTATTTCACTTATAGACATGTGAAATGCATGAACTAGGGCAAAAAAGTGTAAAAAAATTGGTTTGATTTTTTTTAGTACCTTTCAGTTTTTCTTAGTTTTCACATAAGGTCCGGGGTCAGGACAAAAGACAGATTTTTGACAAATTTCAAAATCTGTCAGATATTGTCCAAATCATTTTTTATTTCATTTCTAGACATGTGAAATGCATGAACTAGGGCAAAAAAAGTGAAAAAAAATTGGTCTGATTTTTTTTAGTACTTTTCAGTTTTTCTTAGTTTTCACATAAGGTCCGGGGTCAGGACAAAAGACAGATTTTTGACAAATTTCAAAATCTCTCAGATATTGTCCAAATCATTTTTTATTTCATTTCTAGACATGTGAAATGCATGAACTAGGGCAAAAAAAGTGAAAAAAAATTGGTCTGATTTTTTTTAGTACTTTTCAGTTTTTCTTAGTTTTCACATAAGGTCCGGGGTCAGGACAAAAGACAGATTTTTGACAAATTTCAAAATATGTCAGATATTGTCCAAATTATTTTCTATTTCACGTCTAGACATGTGAAATGCACGAACAAGTGCAAAAAAGTGTAACAAAATTGGTTTGATTTTTTTTAGTACTTTTCAGTTTTTCTTAGTTTTCTCACAAGGTCCGGGGTCAGGACAAAAGACAGATTTTTGACAAATTTCAAAATATGTCAGGTATTGTCCAAATTATTTTTTATTTCACGTCTAGACATGTGAAATGCATGAACAAGTGCAAAAAAGTGTAACAAAATTGGTTTGATTTTTTTAGTACCTTTCAGTTTTTCTTAGTTTTCACATAAGGTCCGGGGTCAGGACAAAAGACAGATTTTTGACAAATTTCAAAATATGTCAGATATTGTCCAAATTATTTTCTATTTCACGTCTAGACATGTGAAATGCACGATCAAGTGCAAAAAAGTGTAACAAAATTGGTTTGATTTTTTTTAGTACCTTTCAGTTTTTCTTAGTTTTCACACAAGGTCCGGGGTCAGGACAAAAGACAGATTTTTGACAAATTTCAAAATATGTCAGATATTGTCCAAATTATATTTTATTTCACTTCTAGACATGTGAAATGCATGAACTAGGGCAAAAAAGTGAAAAAAAAATTGGTCTGATTTTTTTTAGTACTTTTCAGTTTTTCTTAGTTTTCACATAAGGTCCGGGGTCAGGACAAAAGACAGATTTTTGACAAATTTCAAAATCTGTCAGATATTGTCCAAATCATTTTTTATTTAATTTCTAGACATGTGAAATGCATGAACTAGTGCAAAAAAGTGTAACAAAATTGGTTTGATTTTTTTTAGTACTTTTCAGTTGTTCTTAGTTTTCACATAAGGTCCGGGGTCAGGATAAAAGACAGATTTTTTACAAATTTCAAAATCTCTCAGATATTGTCCAAATCATTTTTTATTTCATTTCTAGACATGTGAAATGCATGAACTAGGGCAAAAAAAGTGAAAAAAAATTGGTCTGATTTTTTTTAGTACTTTTCAGTTTTTCTTAGTTTTCACATAAGGTCCGGGGTCAGGACAAAAGACAGATTTTTGACAAATTTCAAAATATGTCAGATATTGTCCAAATTATTTTCTATTTCACGTCTAGACATGTGAAATGCACGAACAAGTGCAAAAAAGTGTAACAAAATTGGTTTGATTTTTTTTAGTACTTTTCAGTTTTTCTTAGTTTTCTCACAAGGTCCGGGGTCAGGACAAAAGACAGATTTTTGACAAATTTCAAAATATGTCAGGTATTGTCCAAATTATTTTTTATTTCACGTCTAGACATGTGAAATGCATGAACAAGTGCAAAAAAGTGTAACAAAATTGGTTTGATTTTTTTAGTACCTTTCAGTTTTTCTTAGTTTTCACATAAGGTCCGGGGTCAGGACAAAAGACAGATTTTTGACAAATTTCAAAATATGTCAGATATTGTCCAAATTATTTTCTATTTCACGTCTAGACATGTGAAATGCACGATCAAGTGCAAAAAAGTGTAACAAAATTGGTTTGATTTTTTTTAGTACCTTTCAGTTTTTCTTAGTTTTCACACAAGGTCCGGGGTCAGGACAAAAGACAGATTTTTGACAAATTTCAAAATATGTCAGATATTGTCCAAATTATATTTTATTTCACTTCTAGACATGTGAAATGCATGAACTAGGGCAAAAAAGTGAAAAAAAAATTGGTCTGATTTTTTTTAGTACTTTTCAGTTTTTCTTAGTTTTCACATAAGGTCCGGGGTCAGGACAAAAGACAGATTTTTGACAAATTTCAAAATCTGTCAGATATTGTCCAAATCATTTTTTATTTAATTTCTAGACATGTGAAATGCATGAACTAGTGCAAAAAAGTGTAACAAAATTGGTTTGATTTTTTTTAGTACTTTTCAGTTGTTCTTAGTTTTCACATAAGGTCCGGGGTCAGGATAAAAGACAGATTTTTTACAAATTTCAAAATATGTCAGATATTGTCCAAATTATTTTTTATTTCACGTCTAGACATGTGAAATGCACGAACAAGTGCAAAAAAGTGTAACAAAATTGGTTTGATTTTTTTAGTACCTTTCAGTTTTTCTTAGTTTTCACATAAGGTCCGGGGTCAGGACAAAAGACAGATTTTTGACAAATTTCAAAATATGTCAGATATTGTCCAAATTATTTTCTATTTCACGTCTAGACATGTGAAATGCACGAACAAGTGCAAAAAAGTGTAACAAAATTGGTTTGATTTTTTTAGTACCTTTCAGTTTTTCTTAGTTTTCTCACAAGGTCCGGGGTCAGGACAAAAGACAGATTTTTGACAAATTTCAAAATATGTCAGGTATTGTCCAAATTATTTTTTATTTCACGTCTAGACATGTGAAATGCATGAACAAGTGCAAAAAAGTGTAACAAAATTGGTTTGATTTTTTTAGTACCTTTCAGTTTTTCTTAGTTTTCACATAAGGTCCGGGGTCAGGACAAAAGACAGATTTTTGACAAATTTCAAAATATGTCAGATATTGTCCAAATTATTTTCTATTTCACGTCTAGACATGTGAAATGCACGATCAAGTGCAAAAAAGTGTAACAAAATTGGTTTGATTTTTTTTAGTACCTTTCAGTTTTTCTTAGTTTTCACACAAGGTCCGGGGTCAGGACAAAAGACAGATTTTTGACAAATTTCAAAATATGTCAGATATTGTCCAAATTATATTTTATTTCACTTCTAGACATGTGAAATGCATGAACTAGGGCAAAAAAGTGAAAAAAAAATTGGTCTGATTTTTTTTAGTACTTTTCAGTTTTTCTTAGTTTTCACATAAGGTCCGGGGTCAGGACAAAAGACAGATTTTTGACAAATTTCAAAATCTGTCAGATATTGTCCAAATTATTTTCTATTTCACGTCTAGACATGTGAAATGCACGATCAAGTGCAAAAAAGTGTAACAAAATTGGTTTGATTTTTTTCAGTACCTTTCAGTTTTTCTTAGTTTTCACACAAGGTCCGGGGTCAGGACAAAAGACAGATTTTTGACAAATTTCAAAATATGTCAGATATTGTCCAAATTATTTTTTATTTCACTTCTAGACATGTGAAATGCATGAACTAGGGCAAAAAAAGTGAAAACAAATTGGTCTGATTTTTTTTAGTACTTTTCAGTTTTTCTTAGTTTTCACATAAGGTCCGGGGTCAGGACAAAAGACAGATTTTTGACAAATTTCAAAATATGTCAGATATTGTCCAAATTATTTTCTATTTCACGTCTAGACATGTGAAATGCACGAACAAGTGCAAAAAAGTGTAACAAAATTGGTTTGATTTTTTTTTAGTACTTTTCAGTTTTTCTTAGTTTTCACATAAGGTCCGGGGTCAGGACAAAAGACAGATTTTTGACAAATTTCAAAATATGTCAGATATTGTCCAAATCATTTTTTATTTCACTTATAGACATGTGAAATGCATGAACTAGGGCAAAAAAGTGTAAAAAAATTGGTTTGATTTTTTTTAGTACCTTTCAGTTTTTTTTAGTTTTCACATAAGGTCCGGGGTCAGGACAAAAGACAGATTTTTGACAAATTTCAAAATATGTCAGATATTGTCAAAATTATTTTTTATTTCACGTCTAGACATGTGAAATGCATGAACTAGTGCAAAAAAGTCTAACAAAATTGGTCTGATTTTTTTTAGTACTTTTCAGTTTTTCTTAGTTTTCACATAAGGTCCGGGGTCAGGACAAAAGACAGATTTTTGACAAATTTCAAAATCTGTCAGATATTGTCCAAATCATTTTTTATTTCATTTCTAGACATGTGAAATGCATGAACTAGGGCAAAAAAAGTGAAAAAAAATTGGTCTGATTTTTTTTAGTACTTTTCAGTTTTTCTTAGTTTTCACATAAGGTCCGGGGTCAGGACAAAAGACAGATTTTTGACAAATTTCAAAATATGTCAGATATTGTCAAAATTATTTTTTATTTCACGTCTAGACATGTGAAATGCATGAACTAGTGCAAAAAAGTCTAACAAAATTGGTCTGATTTTTTTTAGTACTTTTCAGTTTTTCTTAGTTTTCACATAAGGTCCGGGGTCAGGACAAAAGACAGATTTTTGACAAATTTCAAAATCTGTCAGATATTGTCCAAATCATTTTTTATTTCATTTCTAGACATGTGAAATGCATGAACTAGGGCAAAAAAAGTGAAAAAAAATTGGTCTGATTTTTTTTAGTACTTTTCAGTTTTTCTTAGTTTTCACATAAGGTCCGGGGTCAGGACAAAAGACAGATTTTTGACAAATTTCAAAATCTGTCAGATATTGTCCAAATCATTTTTTATTTCATTTCTAGACATGTGAAATGCATGAACTAGGGCAAAAAAGTGAAAAAAAAATGGTCTGATTTTTTTTAGTACTTTTCAGTTTTTCTTAGTTTTCACATAAGGTCCGGGGTCAGGACAAAAGACAGAATTTTGACAAATTTCAAAATATGTCAGATATTGTCCAAATCATTTTTTATTTCACTTATAGACATGTGAAATGCATGAACTAGGGCAAAAAAGTGTAAAAAAATTGGTTTGATTTTTTTTAGTACCTTTCAGTTTTTCTTAGTTTTCACATAAGGTCCGGGGTCAGGACAAAAGACAGATTTTTGACAAATTTCAAAATCTGTCAGATATTGTCCAAATCATTTTTTATTTCATTTCTAGACATGTGAAATGCATGAACTAGTGCAAAAAAGTGTAACAAAATTGGTTTGATTTTTTTTAGTACTTTTCAGTTGTTCTTAGTTTTCACATAAGGTCCGGGGTCAGGATAAAAGACAGATTTTTTACAAATTTCAAAATATGTCAGATATTGTCCAAATTATTTTTTATTTCACGTCTAGACATGTGAAATGCACGAACAAGTGCAAAAAAGTGTAACAAAATTGGTTTGATTTTTTTAGTACCTTTCAGTTTTTCTTAGTTTTCACATAAGGTCCGGGGTCAGGACAAAAGACAGATTTTTGACAAATTTCAAAATATGTCAGATATTGTCCAAATTATTTTCTATTTCACGTCTAGACATGTGAAATGCACGATCAAGTGCAAAAAAGTGTAACAAAATTGGTTTGATTTTTTTTAGTACCTTTCAGTTTTTCTTAGTTTTCACACAAGGTCCGGGGTCAGGACAAAAGACAGATTTTTGACAAATTTCAAAATATGTCAGATATTGTCCAAATTATTTTTTATTTCACTTCTAGACATGTGAAATGCATGAACTAGGGCAAAAAAAGTGAAAACAAATTGGTCTGATTTTTTTTAGTACTTTTCAGTTTTTCTTAGTTTTCACATAAGGTCCGGGGTCAGGACAAAAGACAGATTTTTGACAAATTTCAAAATATGTCAGATATTGTCCAAATTATTTTCTATTTCACGTCTAGACATGTGAAATGCACGAACAAGTGCAAAAAAGTGTAACAAAATTGGTTTGATTTTTTTTTAGTACTTTTCAGTTTTTCTTAGTTTTCACATAAGGTCCGGGGTCAGGACAAAAGACAGATTTTTGACAAATTTCAAAATATGTCAGATATTGTCCAAATCATTTTTTATTTCACTTATAGACATGTGAAATGCATGAACTAGGGCAAAAAAGTGTAAAAAAATTGGTTTGATTTTTTTTAGTACCTTTCAGTTTTTTTTAGTTTTCACATAAGGTCCGGGGTCAGGACAAAAGACAGATTTTTGACAAATTTCAAAATATGTCAGATATTGTCAAAATTATTTTTTATTTCACGTCTAGACATGTGAAATGCATGAACTAGTGCAAAAAAGTCTAACAAAATTGGTCTGATTTTTTTTAGTACTTTTCAGTTTTTCTTAGTTTTCACATAAGGTCCGGGGTCAGGACAAAAGACAGATTTTTGACAAATTTCAAAATCTGTCAGATATTGTCCAAATCATTTTTTATTTCATTTCTAGACATGTGAAATGCATGAACTAGGGCAAAAAAAGTGAAAAAAAATTGGTCTGATTTTTTTTAGTACTTTTCAGTTTTTCTTAGTTTTCACATAAGGTCCGGGGTCAGGACAAAAGACAGATTTTTGACAAATTTCAAAATATGTCAGATATTGTCAAAATTATTTTTTATTTCACGTCTAGACATGTGAAATGCATGAACTAGTGCAAAAAAGTCTAACAAAATTGGTCTGATTTTTTTTAGTACTTTTCAGTTTTTCTTAGTTTTCACATAAGGTCCGGGGTCAGGACAAAAGACAGATTTTTGACAAATTTCAAAATCTGTCAGATATTGTCCAAATCATTTTTTATTTCATTTCTAGACATGTGAAATGCATGAACTAGGGCAAAAAAAGTGAAAAAAAATTGGTCTGATTTTTTTTAGTACTTTTCAGTTTTTCTTAGTTTTCACATAAGGTCCGGGGTCAGGACAAAAGACAGATTTTTGACAAATTTCAAAATCTGTCAGATATTGTCCAAATCATTTTTTATTTCATTTCTAGACATGTGAAATGCATGAACTAGGGCAAAAAAAGTGAAAAAAAAATGGTCTGATTTTTTTTAGTACTTTTCAGTTTTTCTTAGTTTTCACATAAGGTCCGGGGTCAGGACAAAAGACAGAATTTTGACAAATTTCAAAATATGTCAGATATTGTCCAAATCATTTTTTATTTCACTTATAGACATGTGAAATGCATGAACTAGGGCAAAAAAGTGTAAAAAAATTGGTTTGATTTTTTTTAGTACCTTTCAGTTTTTCTTAGTTTTCACATAAGGTCCGGGGTCAGGACAAAAGACAGATTTTTGACAAATTTCAAAATCTGTCAGATATTGTCCAAATCATTTTTTATTTCATTTCTAGACATGTGAAATGCATGAACTAGTGCAAAAAAGTCTAACAAAATTGGTCTGATTTTTTTTAGTACTTTTCAGTTTTTCTTAGTTTTCACACAAGGTCCGGGGTCAGGACAAAAGACAGATTTTTGACAAATTTCAAAATATGTCAGATATTGTCCAAATTATTTTTTATTTCACGTCTAGACATGTGAAATGCATGAACTAGGGCAAAAAAGTGTAACAAAATTGGTTTGATTTTTTTTAGTACCTTTCAGTTTTTCTTAGTTTTCACATAAGGTCCGGGGTCAGGACAAAAGACAGATTTTTGACAAATTTCAAAATCTGTCAGATATTGTCCAAATCATTTTTTATTTCATTTCTAGACATGTGAAATGCATGAACTAGGGCAAAAAAAGTGAAAAAAAATTGGTCTGATTTTTTTTAGTACTTTTCAGTTTTTCTTAGTTTTCACATAAGGTCCGGGGTCAGGACAAAAGACAGATTTTTGACAAATTTCAAAATCTCTCAGATATTGTCCAAATCATTTTTTATTTCATTTCTAGACATGTGAAATGCATGAACTAGGGCAAAAAAAGTGAAAAAAAATTGGTCTGATTTTTTTTAGTACTTTTCAGTTTTTCTTAGTTTTCACATAAGGTCCGGGGTCAGGACAAAAGACAGATTTTTGACAAATTTCAAAATCTCTCAGATATTGTCCAAATCATTTTTTATTTCACTTCTAGACATGTGAAATGCATGAACTAGGGCAAAAAAGTGTAAAAAAATTGGTTTGATTTTTTTTTAGTCCCTTGCAGTTTTTCTTAGTTTTCACATAAGGTCCGGGGTCAGGACAAAAGAAAGATTTTTGACAAATTTCAAAATATGTCAGATATTGTCCAAATTATATTTTATTTCACTTCTAGACATGTGAAATGCATGAACTAGAGCAAAAAAGTGAAAAAAAAATTGGTCTGATTTTTTTTAGTACTTTTCAGTTTTTCTTAGTTTTCACATAAGGTCCGGGGTCAGGACAAAAGACAGATTTTTGACAAATTTCAAAATATGTCAGATATTGTCCAAATTATTTTCTATTTCACGTCTAGACATGTGAAATGCACGATCAAGTGCAAAAAAGTGTAACAAAATTGGTTTGATTTTTTTTAGTACCTTTCAGTTTTTCTTAGTTTTCACACAAGGTCCGGGGTCAGGACAAAAGACAGATTTTTGACAAATTTCAAAATATGTCAGATATTGTCCAAATTATATTTTATTTCACTTCTAGACATGTGAAATGCATGAACTAGGGCAAAAAAGTGAAAAAAAAATTGGTCTGATTTTTTTTAGTACTTTTCAGTTTTTCTTAGTTTTCACATAAGGTCCGGGGTCAGGACAAAAGACAGATTTTTGACAAATTTCAAAATCTGTCAGATATTGTCCAAATCATTTTTTATTTAATTTCTAGACATGTGAAATGCATGAACTAGTGCAAAAAAGTGTAACAAAATTGGTTTGATTTTTTTTAGTACTTTTCAGTTGTTCTTAGTTTTCACATAAGGTCCGGGGTCAGGATAAAAGACAGATTTTTTACAAATTTCAAAATATGTCAGATATTGTCCAAATTATTTTTTATTTCACGTCTAGACATGTGAAATGCACGAACAAGTGCAAAAAAGTGTAACAAAATTGGTTTGATTTTTTTAGTACCTTTCAGTTTTTCTTAGTTTTCACATAAGGTCCGGGGTCAGGACAAAAGACAGATTTTTGACAAATTTCAAAATATGTCAGATATTGTCCAAATTATTTTCTATTTCACGTCTAGACATGTGAAATGCACGATCAAGTGCAAAAAAGTGTAACAAAATTGGTTTGATTTTTTTTAGTACCTTTCAGTTTTTCTTAGTTTTCACACAAGGTCCGGGGTCAGGACAAAAGACAGATTTTTGACAAATTTCAAAATATGTCAGATATTGTCCAAATTATTTTTTATTTCACTTCTAGACATGTGAAATGCATGAACTAGGGCAAAAAAAGTGAAAACAAATTGGTCTGATTTTTTTTAGTACTTTTCAGTTTTTCTTAGTTTTCACATAAGGTCCGGGGTCAGGACAAAAGACAGATTTTTGACAAATTTCAAAATATGTCAGATATTGTCCAAATTATTTTCTATTTCACGTCTAGACATGTGAAATGCACGAACAAGTGCAAAAAAGTGTAACAAAATTGGTTTGATTTTTTTTAGTACCTTTCAGTTTTTCTTAGTTATCACACAAGGTCCGGGGTCAGGACAAAAGACAGATTTTTGACAAATTTCAAAATATGTCAGATATTGTCCAAATTATTTTTTATTTCACGTCTAGACATGTGAAATGCATGAACTAGTGCAAAAAAGTGTAACAAAATTGGTTTGATTTTTTTTTAGTACTTTTCAGTTTTTCTTAGTTTTCACATAAGGTCCGGGGTCAGGACAAAAGACAGATTTTTGACAAATTTCAAAATATGTCAGATATTGTCCAAATCATTTTTTATTTCACTTATAGACATGTGAAATGCATGAACTAGGGCAAAAAAGTGTAAAAAAATTGGTTTGATTTTTTTTAGTACCTTTCAGTTTTTTTTAGTTTTCACATAAGGTCCGGGGTCAGGACAAAAGACAGATTTTTGACAAATTTCAAAATCTGTCAGATATTGTCCAAATCATTTTTTATTTCATTTCTAGACATGTGAAATGCATGAACTAGGGCAAAAAAAGTGAAAAAAAATTGGTCTGATTTTTTTTAGTACTTTTCAGTTTTTCTTAGTTTTCACATAAGGTCCGGGGTCAGGACAAAAGACAGATTTTTGACAAATTTCAAAATCTGTCAGATATTGTCCAAATCATTTTTTATTTCATTTCTAGACATGTGAAATGCATGAACTAGGGCAAAAAAAGTGAAAAAAAATTGGTCTGATTTTTTTTAGTACTTTTCAGTTTTTCTTAGTTTTCACATAAGGTCCGGGGTCAGGACAAAAGACAGAATTTTGACAAATTTCAAAATATGTCAGATATTGTCCAAATCATTTTTTATTTCACTTATAGACATGTGAAATGCATGAACTAGGGCAAAAAAGTGTAAAAAAATTGGTTTGATTTTTTTTAGTACCTTTCAGTTTTTCTTAGTTTTCACATAAGGTCCGGGGTCAGGACAAAAGACAGAATTTTGACAAATTTCAAAATATGTCAGATATTGTCCAAATCATTTTTTATTTCACTTATAGACATGTGAAATGCATGAACTAGGGCAAAAAAGTGTAAAAAAATTGGTTTGATTTTTTTTAGTACCTTTCAGTTTTTCTTAGTTTTCACATAAGGTCCGGGGTCAGGACAAAAGACAGATTTTTGACAAATTTCAAAATCTGTCAGATATTGTCCAAATCATTTTTTATTTCATTTCTAGACATGTGAAATGCATGAACTAGTGCAAAAAAGTCTAACAAAATTGGTCTGATTTTTTTTAGTACTTTTCAGTTTTTCTTAGTTTTCACATAAGGTCCGGGGTCAGGACAAAAGACAGATTTTTGACAAATTTCAAAATCTGTCAGATATTGTCCAAATCATTTTTTATTTCATTTCTAGACATGTGAAATGCATGAACTAGGGCAAAAAAAGTGAAAAAAAATTGGTCTGATTTTTTTTAGTACTTTTCAGTTTTTCTTAGTTTTCACATAAGGTCCGGGGTCAGGACAAAAGACAGAATTTTGACAAATTTCAAAATATGTCAGATATTGTCCAAATCATTTTTTATTTCACTTATAGACATGTGAAATGCATGAACTAGGGCAAAAAAGTGTAAAAAAATTGGTTTGATTTTTTTTAGTACCTTTCAGTTTTTCTTAGTTTTCACATAAGGTCCGGGGTCAGGACAAAAGACAGATTTTTGACAAATTTCAAAATCTGTCAGATATTGTCCAAATCATTTTTTATTTCATTTCTAGACATGTGAAATGCATGAACTAGTGCAAAAAAGTCTAACAAAATTGGTCTGATTTTTTTTTAGTACTTTTCAGTTTTTCTTAGTTTTCACATAAGGTCCGGGGTCAGGACAAAAGACAGATTTTTGACAAATTTCAAAATATGTCAGATATTGTCCAAATTATTTTTTATTTCACGTCTAGACATGTGAAATGCACGAACAAGTGCAAAAAAGTGTAACAAAATTGGTTTGATTTTTTTTAGTACCTTTCAGTTTTTCTTAGTTATCACACAAGGTCCGGGGTCAGGACAAAAGACAGAATTTTGACAAATTTCAAAATATGTCAGATATTGTCCAAATTATTTTTTATTTCACTTCTAGACATGTGAAATGCATGAACTAGTGCAAAAAAAGTGTAAAAAAATTGGTCTGATTTTTTTTAGTACTTTTCAGTTTTTCTTAGTTTTCACATAAGGTCCGGGGTCAGGACAAAAGAAAGATTTTTGACAAATTTCAAAATATGTCAGATATTGTCCAAATTATATTTTATTTCACTTCTAGACATGTGAAATGCATGAACTAGGGCAAAAAAGTGAAAAAAAAATTGGTCTGATTTTTTTTAGTACTTTTCAGTTTTTCTTAGTTTTCACATAAGGTCCGGGGTCAGGACAAAAGACAGATTTTTGACAAATTTCAAAATATGTCAGATATTGTCCAAATTATTTTCTATTTCACGTCTAGACATGTGAAATGCACGAACAAGTGCAAAAAAGTGTAACAAAATTGGTTTGATTTTTTTTAGTACCTTTCAGTTTTTCTTAGTTTTCTCACAAGGTCCGGGGTCAGGACAAAAGACAGATTTTTGACAAATTTCAAAATATGTCAGGTATTGTCCAAATTATTTTTTATTTCACGTCTAGACATGTGAAATGCATGAACAAGTGCAAAAAAGTGTAACAAAATTGGTTTGATTTTTTTAGTACCTTTCAGTTTTTCTTAGTTTTCACATAAGGTCCGGGGTCAGGACAAAAGACAGATTTTTGACAAATTTCAAAATATGTCAGATATTGTCCAAATTATTTTCTATTTCATTTCTAGACATGTGAAATGCATGAACTAGGGCAAAAAAGTGTAAAAAAATTGGTTTGATTTTTTTTAGTACCTTTCAGTTTTTTTTAGTTTTCACATAAGGTCCGGGGTCAGGACAAAAGACAGATTTTTGACAAATTTCAAAATATGTCAGATATTGTCAAAATTATTTTTTATTTCACGTCTAGACATGTGAAATGCATGAACTAGTGCAAAAAAGTCTAACAAAATTGGTCTGATTTTTTTTAGTACTTTTCAGTTTTTCTTAGTTTTCACATAAGGTCCGGGGTCAGGACAAAAGACAGATTTTTGACAAATTTCAAAATCTGTCAGATATTGTCCAAATCATTTTTTATTTCATTTCTAGACATGTGAAATGCATGAACTAGGGCAAAAAAAGTGAAAAAAAATTGGTCTGATTTTTTTTAGTACTTTTCAGTTTTTCTTAGTTTTCACATAAGGTCCGGGGTCAGGACAAAAGACAGATTTTTGACAAATTTCAAAATCTGTCAGATATTGTCCAAATCATTTTTTATTTCATTTCTAGACATGTGAAATGCATGAACTAGGGCAAAAAAAGTGAAAAAAAAATGGTCTGATTTTTTTTAGTACTTTTCAGTTTTTCTTAGTTTTCACATAAGGTCCGGGGTCAGGACAAAAGACAGAATTTTGACAAATTTCAAAATATGTCAGATATTGTCCAAATCATTTTTTATTTCACTTATAGACATGTGAAATGCATGAACTAGGGCAAAAAAGTGTAAAAAAATTGGTTTGATTTTTTTTAGTACCTTTCAGTTTTTCTTAGTTTTCACATAAGGTCCGGGGTCAGGACAAAAGACAGATTTTTGACAAATTTCAAAATCTGTCAGATATTGTCCAAATCATTTTTTATTTCATTTCTAGACATGTGAAATGCATGAACTAGTGCAAAAAAGTCTAACAAAATTGGTCTGATTTTTTTTAGTACTTTTCAGTTTTTCTTAGTTTTCACACAAGGTCCGGGGTCAGGACAAAAGACAGATTTTTGACAAATTTCAAAATATGTCAGATATTGTCCAAATTATTTTTTATTTCACGTCTAGACATGTGAAATGCATGAACTAGGGCAAAAAAGTGTAACAAAATTGGTTTGATTTTTTTTAGTACCTTTCAGTTTTTCTTAGTTTTCACATAAGGTCCGGGGTCAGGACAAAAGACAGATTTTTGACAAATTTCAAAATCTGTCAGATATTGTCCAAATCATTTTTTATTTCATTTCTAGACATGTGAAATGCATGAACTAGGGCAAAAAAAGTGAAAAAAAATTGGTCTGATTTTTTTTAGTACTTTTCAGTTTTTCTTAGTTTTCACATAAGGTCCGGGGTCAGGACAAAAGACAGATTTTTGACAAATTTCAAAATCTCTCAGATATTGTCCAAATCATTTTTTATTTCATTTCTAGACATGTGAAATGCATGAACTAGGGCAAAAAAAGTGAAAAAAAATTGGTCTGATTTTTTTTAGTACTTTTCAGTTTTTCTTAGTTTTCACATAAGGTCCGGGGTCAGGACAAAAGACAGATTTTTGACAAATTTCAAAATCTCTCAGATATTGTCCAAATCATTTTTTATTTCACTTCTAGACATGTGAAATGCATGAACTAGGGCAAAAAAGTGTAAAAAAATTGGTTTGATTTTTTTTTAGTCCCTTGCAGTTTTTCTTAGTTTTCACATAAGGTCCGGGGTCAGGACAAAAGAAAGATTTTTGACAAATTTCAAAATATGTCAGATATTGTCCAAATTATATTTTATTTCACTTCTAGACATGTGAAATGCATGAACTAGAGCAAAAAAGTGAAAAAAAAATTGGTCTGATTTTTTTTAGTACTTTTCAGTTTTTCTTAGTTTTCACATAAGGTCCGGGGTCAGGACAAAAGACAGATTTTTGACAAATTTCAAAATATGTCAGATATTGTCCAAATTATTTTCTATTTCACGTCTAGACATGTGAAATGCACGATCAAGTGCAAAAAAGTGTAACAAAATTGGTTTGATTTTTTTTAGTACCTTTCAGTTTTTCTTAGTTTTCACACAAGGTCCGGGGTCAGGACAAAAGACAGATTTTTGACAAATTTCAAAATATGTCAGATATTGTCCAAATTATATTTTATTTCACTTCTAGACATGTGAAATGCATGAACTAGGGCAAAAAAGTGAAAAAAAAATTGGTCTGATTTTTTTTAGTACTTTTCAGTTTTTCTTAGTTTTCACATAAGGTCCGGGGTCAGGACAAAAGACAGATTTTTGTCAAATTTCAAAATCTGTCAGATATTGTCCAAATCATTTTTTATTTAATTTCTAGACATGTGAAATGCATGAACTAGTGCAAAAAAGTGTAACAAAATTGGTTTGATTTTTTTTAGTACTTTTCAGTTGTTCTTAGTTTTCACATAAGGTCCGGGGTCAGGATAAAAGACAGATTTTTTACAAATTTCAAAATATGTCAGATATTGTCCAAATTATTTTTTATTTCACGTCTAGACATGTGAAATGCACGAACAAGTGCAAAAAAGTGTAACAAAATTGGTTTGATTTTTTTAGTACCTTTCAGTTTTTCTTAGTTTTCACATAAGGTCCGGGGTCAGGACAAAAGACAGATTTTTGACAAATTTCAAAATATGTCAGATATTGTCCAAATTATTTTCTATTTCACGTCTAGACATGTGAAATGCACGATCAAGTGCAAAAGTGTAACAAAATTGGTTTGATTTTTTTTAGTACCTTTCAGTTTTTCTTAGTTTTCACACAAGGTCCGGGGTCAGGACAAAAGACAGATTTTTGACAAATTTCAAAATATGTCAGATATTGTCCAAATTATTTTTATTTCACTTCTAGACATGTGAATGCATGAACTAGGGCAAAAAAAGTGAAAACAAATTGGTCTGATTTTTTTTAGTACTTTCAGTTTTTCTTAGTTTTCACATAAGGTCCGGGGTCAGGACAAAAGACAGATTTTTGACAAATTTCAAAATATGTCAGATATTGTCCAAATTATTTTCTATTTCACGTCTAGACATGTGAAATGCACGAACAAGTGCAAAAAAAGTGTAACAAAATTGGTTTGATTTTTTTTAGTACCTTTCAGTTTTTCTCTTAGTTATCACACAAGGTCCGGGGTCAGGAAAAAATCTCTCTATTTTTGACAAATTTCAAAATATGTCAGATATTGTCCAAATTATTTTTTATTTCACGTCTAGACATGTGAAATGCATGAACTAGTGCAAAAAAGTGTAACAAAATTGGTTTGATTTTTTTTTAGTACTTTTCAGTTTTTCTTAGTTTTCACATTAGGTCCGGGGTCAGGACAAAAGACAGATTTTTGACAAATTTCAAAATCTGTCAGATATTGTCCAAATCATTTTTTATTTCACTTATAGACATGTGAAATGCATGAACTAGGGCAAAAAAGTGTAAAAAAATTGGTTTGATTTTTTTTAGTACCTTTCAGTTTTTTTTAGTTTTCACATAAGGTCCGGGGTCAGGACAAAAGACAGATTTTTGACAAATTTCAAAATCTGTCAGATATTGTCCAAATCATTTTTTATTTTATTTCTAGACATGTGAAATGCATGAACTAGGGCAAAAAAAGTGAAAAAAAATTGGTCTGATTTTTTTTAGTACTTTTCAGTTTTTCTTAGTTTTCACATAAGGTCCGGGGTCAGGACAAAAGACAGATTTTTGACAAATTTCAAAATCTGTCAGATATTGTCCAAATCATTTTTTATTTCATTTCTAGACATGTGAAATGCATGAACTAGGGCAAAAAAAGTGAAAAAAAATTGGTCTGATTTTTTTTAGTACTTTTCAGTTTTTCTTAGTTTTCACATAAGGTCCGGGGTCAGGACAAAAGACAGAATTTTGACAAATTTCAAAATATGTCAGATATTGTCCAAATCATTTTTTATTTCACTTATAGACATGTGAAATGCATGAACTAGGGCAAAAAAGTGTAAAAAAATTGGTTTGATTTTTTTTAGTACCTTTCAGTTTTTCTTAGTTTTCACATAAGGTCCGGGGTCAGGACAAAAGACAGAATTTTGACAAATTTCAAAATATGTCAGATATTGTCCAAATCATTTTTTATTTCACTTATAGACATGTGAAATGCATGAACTAGGGCAAAAAAGTGTAAAAAAATTGGTTTGATTTTTTTTAGTACCTTTCAGTTTTTCTTAGTTTTCACATAAGGTCCGGGGTCAGGACAAAAGACAGATTTTTGACAAATTTCAAAATCTGTCAGATATTGTCCAAATCATTTTTTATTTCATTTCTAGACATGTGAAATGCATGAACTAGTGCAAAAAAGTCTAACAAAATTGGTCTGATTTTTTTTAGTACTTTTCAGTTTTTCTTAGTTTTCACATAAGGTCCGGGGTCAGGACAAAAGACAGATTTTTGACAAATTTCAAAATCTGTCAGATATTGTCCAAATCATTTTTTATTTCATTTCTAGACATGTGAAATGCATGAACTAGGGCAAAAAAAGTGAAAAAAAATTGGTCTGATTTTTTTTAGTACTTTTCAGTTTTTCTTAGTTTTCACATAAGGTCCGGGGTCAGGACAAAAGACAGAATTTTGACAAATTTCAAAATATGTCAGATATTGTCCAAATCATTTTTTATTTCACTTATAGACATGTGAAATGCATGAACTAGGGCAAAAAAGTGTAAAAAAATTGGTTTGATTTTTTTTAGTACCTTTCAGTTTTTCTTAGTTTTCACATAAGGTCCGGGGTCAGGACAAAAGACAGATTTTTGACAAATTTCAAAATCTGTCAGATATTGTCCAAATCATTTTTTATTTCATTTCTAGACATGTGAAATGCATGAACTAGTGCAAAAAAGTCTAACAAAATTGGTCTGATTTTTTTTTAGTACTTTTCAGTTTTTCTTAGTTTTCACATAAGGTCCGGGGTCAGGACAAAAGACAGATTTTTGACAAATTTCAAAATATGTCAGATATTGTCCAAATTATTTTTTATTTCACGTCTAGACATGTGAAATGCACGAACAAGTGCAAAAAAGTGTAACAAAATTGGTTTGATTTTTTTTAGTACCTTTCAGTTTTTCTTAGTTATCACACAAGGTCCGGGGTCAGGACAAAAGACAGAATTTTGACAAATTTCAAAATATGTCAGATATTGTCCAAATTATTTTTTATTTCACTTCTAGACATGTGAAATGCATGAACTAGTGCAAAAAAAGTGTAAAAAAATTGGTCTGATTTTTTTTAGTACTTTTCAGTTTTTCTTAGTTTTCACATAAGGTCCGGGGTCAGGACAAAAGAAAGATTTTTGACAAATTTCAAAATATGTCAGATATTGTCCAAATTATATTTTATTTCACTTCTAGACATGTGAAATGCATGAACTAGGGCAAAAAAGTGAAAAAAAAATTGGTCTGATTTTTTTTAGTACTTTTCAGTTTTTCTTAGTTTTCACATAAGGTCCGGGGTCAGGACAAAAGACAGATTTTTGACAAATTTCAAAATATGTCAGATATTGTCCAAATTATTTTCTATTTCACGTCTAGACATGTGAAATGCACGAACAAGTGCAAAAAAGTGTAACAAAATTGGTTTGATTTTTTTTAGTACCTTTCAGTTTTTCTTAGTTTTCTCACAAGGTCCGGGGTCAGGACAAAAGACAGATTTTTGACAAATTTCAAAATATGTCAGGTATTGTCCAAATTATTTTTTATTTCACGTCTAGACATGTGAAATGCATGAACAAGTGCAAAAAAGTGTAACAAAATTGGTTTGATTTTTTTAGTACCTTTCAGTTTTTCTTAGTTTTCACATAAGGTCCGGGGTCAGGACAAAAGACAGATTTTTGACAAATTTCAAAATATGTCAGATATTGTCCAAATTATTTTCTATTTCATTTCTAGACATGTGAAATGCATGAACTAGGGCAAAAAAGTGTAAAAAAATTGGTTTGATTTTTTTTTAGTACCTTGCAGTTTTTCTTAGTTTTCACATAAGGTCCGGGGTCAGGACAAAAGACAGAATTTTGACAAATTTCAAAATATGTCAGATATTGTCCAAATCATTTTTTATTTCACTTATAGACATGTGAAATGCATGAACTAGGGCAAAAAAGTGTAAAAAAATTGGTTTGATTTTTTTTAGTACCTTTCAGTTTTTTTTAGTTTTCACATAAGGTCCGGGGTCAGGACAAAAGATAGATTTTTGACAAATTTCAAAATATGTCAGATATTGTCCAAATTATTTTTTATTTCACGTCTAGACATGTGAAATGCATGAACTAGTGCAAAAAAGTCTAACAAAATTGGTCTGATTTTTTTTTTGTACTTTTCAGTTTTTCTTAGTTTTCACATAAGGTCCGGGGTCAGGATAAAAGACAGAATTTTGACAAATTTCAAAATCTCTCAGATATTGTCCAAATTATTTTTTATTTAACTTCTAGACATGTGAAATGCATGAACTAGGGCAAAAAAAGTGAAAAAAAATTGGTCTGATTTTTTTTAGTACTTTTCAGTTTTTCTTAGTTTTCACATAAGGTCCGGGGTCAGGACAAAAGACAGAATTTTTACAAATTTCAAAATATGTCAGATATTGTCCAAATCATTTTTTATTTCACTTCTAGACATGTGAAATGCATGAACTAGGGCAAAAAAGTGTAAAAAAATTGGTTTGATTTTTTTTTAGTCCCTTGCAGTTTTTCTTAGTTTTCACATAAGGTCCGGGGTCAGGACAAAAGACAGAATTTTGACAAATTTCAAAATATGTCAGATATTGTCCAAATCATTTTTTATTTCACTTATAGACATGTGAAATGCATGAACTAGGGCAAAAAAGTGTAAAAAAATTGGTTTGATTTTTTTTAGTACCTTTCAGTTTTTTTTAGTTTTCACATAAGGTCCGGGGTCAGGACAAAAGACAGATTTTTGACAAATTTCAAAATATGTCAGATATTGTCCAAATCATTTTTTATTTCACTTCTAGACATGTGAAATGCATGACCTAGGGCAAGAAAGTGTGAAAAAATTGGTTTGATTTTTTTTTAGTACCTTGCAGTTTTTCTTAGTTTTCACATAAGGTCCGGGGTCAGGACAAAAGACAGATTTTTGACAAATTTCAAAATATGTCAGATATTGTCCAAATCATTTTTTATTTCACTTCTAGACATGTGAAATGCATGAACTAGGGCAAAAAAGTGTAAAAAAATTGGTTTGATTTTTTTTTAGTACCTTGCAGTTTTTCTTAGTTTTCACATAAGGTCCGGGGTCAGGACAAAAGACAGAATTTTGACAAATTTCAAAATATGTCAGATATTGTCCAAATCATTTTTTATTTCACTTATAGACATGTGAAATGCATGAACTAGGGCAAAAAAGTGTAAAAAAATTGGTTTGATTTTTTTTAGTACCTTTCAGTTTTTTTTAGTTTTCACATAAGGTCCGGGGTCAGGACAAAAGATAGATTTTTGACAAATTTCAAAATATGTCAGATATTGTCCAAATTATTTTTTATTTCACGTCTAGACATGTGAAATGCATGAACTAGTGCAAAAAAGTGTAACAAAATTGGTTTGATTTTTTTTTAGTACTTTTCAGTTTTTCTTAGTTTTCACATAAGGTCCGGGGTCAGGACAAAAGACAGATTTTTGACAAATTTCAAAATATGTCAGATATTGTCCAAATTATTTTTTATTTCACGTCTAGACATGTGAAATGCATGAACTAGTGCAAAAAAGTGTAACAAAATTGGTTTGATTTTTTTTAGTACTTTTCAGTTTTTCTTAGTTTTCACATAAGGTCCGGGGTCAGGATAAAAGACAGATTTTTGACAAATTTCAAAATCTCTCAGATATTGTCCAAATCATT
This sequence comes from Alosa pseudoharengus, assembly GCF_046254945.1. Taxonomy (NCBI): domain Eukaryota; kingdom Metazoa; phylum Chordata; class Actinopteri; order Clupeiformes; family Clupeidae; genus Alosa; species Alosa pseudoharengus. The sequence goes on along the minus strand of NW_027468865.1, from coordinate 612 downwards.
TTTTATTTCACTTCTAGACATGTGAAATGCATGAACTAGTGCAAAAAAGTGTAAAAATATTGGTTTGATTTTTTTTAGTACCTTTCAGTTTTTCTTAGTTTTCACATAAGGTCCGGGGTCAGGACAAAAGACAGATTTTTGACAAATTTCAAAATCTGTCAGATATTGTCCAAATCATTTTTTATTTCATTTCTAGACATGTGAAATGCATGAACTAGGGCAAAAAAAGTGAAAAAAAATTGGTTTGATTTTTTTTTAGTACCTTGCAGTTTTTCTTAGTTTTCACATAAGGTCCGGGGTCAGGACAAAAGACAGAATTTTGACAAATTTCAAAATATGTCAGATATTGTCCAAATCATTTTTTATTTCATTTCTAGACATGTGAAATGCATGAACTAGGGCAAAAAAAGTGAAAAAAAATTGGTCTGATTTTTTTTAGTACTTTTCAGTTTTTCTTAGTTTTCACATAAGGTCCGGGGTCAGGACAAAATACAGATTTCTGACAAATTTCAAAATCTGTCAGATATTGTCCAAATTATTTTTTATTTCACGTCTAGACATGTGAAATGCATGAACTAGTGCAAAAAAGTGTAACAAAATTGGTTTGATTTT